>NC_086325.1:105201611-105459111 GCF_036172605.1 Pelobates fuscus
GCCAGTGACCGCTGGGTCATAACACACAGTCTGCTGTCACTGGTGGTGGGAACAGAGTTTGCATGTCTCACTCATATCTCATTCCTTCATACAGTGCAGGGTCATACTGATAGAGTTTGCAGACATATATGATTGCACATCTTGCAGTTCTAGTGGCCTCTATCATATATATATATATATATATATATATATATATATATATATATCCATGAACGTCCACACTGAGATCTAGGAGGTTTGTACATAATAAAGAATAAAGGTAATTCGGCAGAGTTGTCCCCAGGCCAGAAGCTGGCAGCCCTCCCCTGCACAGAGCTTATATTGGTCAAAGAGTGTGCATTAGGCAAACCGGGAAAATACCTGATCTCCCTAACTGTACCATTTATCATTTACTTCTGCCTCTGGTGTAAGTTCATGTGATTTGCATTGTATGCCCAGCTGTGACTTGCCAGCCTGATATGTGATGTAAATAAAATTTAAAAAAAAAAAAAAAAAAAAAAAGAGAGACATATAACTCTTAAGCTCATCCCTTTGTCATTGAGATTGTATTATTAGCATACATATTCATGATTTTGAGTTGGCTACTGTTTGATCATCACTGCCTTCAAGGGGACATTCTACATCAAAAAAGGGATTCAGCTCGGACAAATAAACATAATTTTAAGAACCCCGTTTAGTCTGCCCTTTGATATTATTTATGCTTTTAAGTGTAGTATTATACAAGGTATAGAGAAACTATTTATTAGTATAATCAATAGACACGTGGGTGCTATTCATCCCTGGTATTCCCTCAAATACCAAAACAAACAATAGTTAAATATGAAAGAGAATGCACACCAGAAACCAAAAGAAACCTCTATCTTGGTTTAATAAGCCAGTGTTTCTGGACTATTAAGTAAATTATTACTGTTAATTACTATTTCTAGCCTGTTTATTATCACTTGTTGTTGTATTATATATGTTTAAACCTAATGTTGGCTTATTAAAACAAGACAGATTTATTTTGGTTTCTGGTGTGCATTCTCTTTCATATTTAAATGTTGTATTAAAAGCAAAACTGTGGGGGGCGGAGCCGAACAGCCGAGGCAAACGGACGCATATCTCCAGAGCTCCGTGCTAAACGCTGAGAAATCAAGCCTAATTATAGCAAAATCATCCCCACAAAGCACCGACCACGAGCAGACACCCCTTGAGCTCCATGGGCCGCAAAAACAAGAAGAAATCGCCGGACCACCTAGCCCCTGGGCTCACAATAGGGGAAATGTGGAGGCAAGCATGCGGCCCCAGTGAAGCCAACATGGCGGCACTTCACGGAGGCTGCACAGATTTCTCAGATGGCTGCTCAGAGGACGATGATGAGGAATACCTCAGAGCACCAGACCCAAAACAAAGAGAAACGCCATACAAGAAAAAGACTGACCCTGATGCCGATCTTGTGACCACCGGGGTGCTGAAAGCCCTCCTTGCAGACCTACAGGAAAACACTCACGGACGTCACAGCACTGAGGGGAGAGCTGCAGGGCTTGACAGGCCGCATTACTGAGCTGGAGGCCTCCTCTCAAGACCAACAACGCACTATCACTACACTGCAGAGTGACATGCGGGAACTGAGCCGCAAAAACGCGATGCTTGAAAGGCGCCTGGACGCCCAGGAGGACACAAGAAGGAAACACAACATTAAGTTTAGGGGGATCCCGGAGGAGCTGCCGGAGACGGAACTCCCGCACACGATCAAACGCCTCCTAGCACACATACTGCCCCAGGGTCCAACTAAACCTATTGTACCCGCGGGCCTTTTCCGGACCCCAAAACCTGCTAGGGCCCCAGACACAGCCACAAGGGATACTATTCTGACCTTCAAAAATGGCCTGGACAAAACAACGGTCCTCACCGCCCTA
This sequence comes from Pelobates fuscus, assembly GCF_036172605.1. NCBI lineage: Eukaryota > Metazoa > Chordata > Amphibia > Anura > Pelobatidae > Pelobates > Pelobates fuscus. The sequence goes on from NC_086325.1 coordinate 105,203,510, forward strand.
CGGGGAAAAACCCCCTTACAATTTGAAAATGCGCAGTTAACCTTTTACAGCGACTTGTCTAGGGGAACCCTGGAGTGGCGTAGATCGCTCCGACCCCTCACCACCATACTCCAACAACGCAAAATTCAGTATCACTGGCGGTCCCCTCACATACTATTTGTGAAGCGGGTTGGGACAACTTTTCAAATCCATGACCCACAGGACGCAACGGAGCTACTACAGGCCTTGGGCCTGACCTGGGACTCACTCCTCCAAGCGGGCCTCCGAGCCCCCACCACACCGAATCAGAGCTGGGATCCGGCGAACAGCGCCACGTTCGTACCCCGAAACCTTACACCAGTCATCTATGCTGCAGTTACTACCTAAACGGGACTGAGGAACTCACGTTCCAACCCCGGTGCCGCCATTACCTGGCTATGCCGTGCTAATGCACCCGACCTCTCAGAGCAACCTACAACCACAGGGACTTACCTAACCAGCGTCTAGGACGACACCACACTATCTACTGGGCATCACCACTACTACTAGGAGACCCTAACACGACCTAACCATCCAGCTAAGGACTCTCACACTTGAACCATAATTGTGGAGATGGTCACTGCTACTCAACCCTCTAACGTAACCTCAGCCGACATACGATGTGCTGAAACTTTGGTTTATCTTGGGTTCCTGTGGGCCTTATAATCTGGCTCTATGTATAGTTTACCAACCACCCCCGAACTACGCTGTAACCTAGTCTGACCCAGAAGAGAGCTACAATCCTGTAGGCTCCGATGCCGTGATAGCGCATGTAGCAGCTGGACGGTTTATACCTCGTAATGTATTTTAACTGTAATGTTTGTACTCACCCCTGTACCTTTGCACTAGGTCCTCATCCAACGCACGAACCACTGTATGGCCGCGACAGGTTTATGTACTGAGCATCCAGATATAACACAACATGCAACATTCCAATACACTTCCATATCCAGCAATCACGCACCTACATGACAAACTCGCATTACACAGCACAATATTACTGCAGCCTGTCTCCCACCAAATTAACCTAGCCGCGGCGCCACTAACACCTACATGTCTCCCTAACCATAGCCAAGCGGCGGGTTCGGACACCCCACCCGGCTGCCAAGCGACACAATCCTTCAAGCACAGACACGCCCGGCTCTCCACTGACCCACTACAAACACACGCAGAGCTCGCACCTGACTGACATTCAAAAATCTGTACAGACTTGCACCCACCAACCTAACCAAGTCTTTCCCGATATCATAGCTCGCTCCTTCGTATGTACAACCACCCAGTGTCATACTACAGGGCAAAGCTTCATCTGTCATCCAGCGTCCCTAGCCACCGACGCATCTTGTTCTAACCCACATGTTACTCTCCTTTTTTTAAACAAAAATGTACACGGTTGATGTGGGATTATTAAAAAATCCTTATTGTACTTGTATTGAATTATTGCACTAACTCCATTTTAACTTTATACTGTGACAATCCTCCATTTTGTCCTCCTAACCTGACTTCTTCAATCCTCCATTTTGTCCTCATAACCTAACTTGTTCATTTTAAAACTACCTTACATGACAGAATTTCCCAACACATCTAATACAATAGACAAAGACTGTATTTTCTATAAAGACATGATTAACACTGGAATTGCTGACTTTTCCTTAGATTTGCAACATAGTATAATTTGAAGGCCATGAGAACACAGTAGTAATGAAATGTTCTATTCATAAGAGACCTTGCACCTGGCCACGAGGCCTGAGATCACCGACCGTGTAAAATGACGCTCAAGACCCCCTTGTCCCCCACCCGTGTCCAGAACAATCCCACCTCTTGGTGGGTGGACACGGGACTAACCACTTAGTTTTTGAGCCAATTAATAATATTGATAGGTGGACACTAATCCCGACACTTAACAATTAATCCAATTAATGATGTTTATTTGCTGATATTCTAATAATCAATGATGACGTAAAATGTCTCTTAAAAGGGCCTGCGCGTCCGCTTTTTAATCACTTGCCAATAAATTTTCTCGAAGTTACTTTAACCTGAACCTTGTGTGTCAGACTTAATTACTTCAGCGTATATACGCAATTCAATTTTATTGATTTGGACAGGAACAGATAGACATTTAAACATTTTGGTTTACTGCTAAAAAGTACCATAACAACTTGGCGCCCAACGTGGGGCATCGGGCTATGTCCGGCCGGTGAGCCGTCCTAAGGAAGACAAGGGTGGACGGAGGAATCCAGGGGGAAGGAAAGGAGATTGATCACCTCCAGGTACACGGTAGAGACTTCTGCAGAGCCACCGGTATGTTCCGGCTCCTTTGATTGACCCGTCCACGTGTCTGTGACTGCTTCCCGGGAGGACATCAAAGACAGGTAATATCTTGCCCGGTGCCTCGTTACTCACTTGTTTACCTGCATTTTAGTCTATCTGTTGCCTGGGTGTGTTTGAATTGTTTGCCTGTTTCCCCATTTTGAGATAAAGGGGGGGTGGACCTGCAGGGGATTTGCCTGGGGTTCTGTCTTGCTTGTTTTCCCCTTTTTGGGATAAAGGGGGGTGGACCTGAGGGGACTTGCCTGGGTCTTCAGTATATCTGTCTATCTGTTTGTATTTTACCCCTTTTGGGATAAAGGGGGGTGGACCTGAGGGGATTTGCCTGGGTCTTCTGTTGCCTGTTTTACCCCTTTTAGGAATCACGGTGCTGTGGTTGTAGGGAAAAAGGGGGGTTGACCTGTGGATGTGTTCCTGGGGGTCATCTATTCCTGTTTAACTCTTTTAGGAGCCTCGTGGCTGGGGCTGTAGGGAAAAAGAGGTGTGTTGGATCTGTGGAGATTGTGTAGAATCATAGTTTCCTGGGGATCCTTCTTGTGTCACTTTGATAGCCTAGCTAGCTTCTCTGGGCACGTTACTCTGCTTGCAGAGTGGTGGTACCCTCCAGCTTTGAGCGCTGAGCTGGAGCCATTCCAATTTTTCTTTATTTGTGGTGGATGAATTCGGGCAGGAATTGCTGTTTTCATCGCCACGGAGTAGTGAGACTTATAAAGTGGGTTTCTATAGGGGCACTACAAGGGTGAGGGTAGCGCAGACACCATTAGTGGGCTGCTGTGTCGAGGGAGGCTGGCGGAATTCGGACCGGTGTCAGTTGTTTTCTGCGGCTGCAGGTAGTGGAGACACTACGGGGTTGAGGGAGGTGACTTTGGAGTAAGCACACGAGTAAAGGAAAGGAATTATTGTTGATTTCATTTGAACTGTGATGCATGCACTGTATTTCAACTGTATTGTTGTCTTGTATGTTTAATGAGGAGTCTCATGAACTCCTGTGTCTGTCTCTAAGGATTTTTCCTTGCCTTTCATCTTTTCTACACTTTCTATATTATCATACTATCCACTCCCATTCCTCTTAAAAGAGAAGTGATTGGTCACACACTTCTCACCTCGCTCCAATCCGTGTCTACCACCCCGGGTAGGCGGATTCAGTGACTGGTCTACGTTTTGGGAAGACGCACCTGAGAAAATCCCACGGTTCTCGGGTGGCAGTCGAGCATTGTAGACGTTCTTGTTCAATTTTCCTTCTCTCTCTCTATATCTAGGACGCTGGTATAGGGGAAAAGGGACTATGGGACAGGATTTAGATAAGCCCAGCAAGGGCTGGTTAGCCTGTGATTTAGTAGAGAACAGAGAGGGTGAAGAGATGGTTAAAGGTGTTGAAAAGATTGCAAAAGTATGTAAAATTGCTGTACCGACATGTGGAAGATTGCAACCAGAAAGTTGGCGCAAGTTACTGGCAGAAATGAAAGGCAAGCTTACAGATAATGGTTCATTAAAGACTGCTGAAGCATGGTACAGAGTAGCGAAGGCTATTCAGTTAGAAGGTTGGGTTGAGGAAGAGATAAATCACAAAGGTGTGAAATTGTTTGTGTATCATAAGAATTGTGTTGCTGGGGTTTTCCCTCAGCCAGCGCCCCAAAATGGCGCCCAGGGGATGTCTATCCCCATGGTTCAGTCAGCAGTAGGTGATAGCCAGCTGACTATGTTCCCTACTCCCAATCCTCCCGAGTCCCATCCCACCACCTCCCCTGTCTGCCCGGTCCTGAATTCTGACGGATCTTTCTTTACCCCTTCCCCGTCTCCAACTGTCCCATCATCCTCATCCATCCCCACACTCCCTTCCATGCCGAATCCTAACATCTCATCTGCCATTTCCTCCCTACAAACCCTCTCCATGGTTAATCCCCTCCCGTCAGCATCCGCCCAACTAACTACCCCTCCCTCCCTTGCTACGACTCCTCCTTCTGCACCCATCCCTACCAATCCCGTCCTGTCTCCTCCCATAACCAGCTCCGCCCCAGTCCAATATCCTACCTCCTTAAATGTACCTACCCACCCTACTCTTCTGCCCTCCCCTGCCTGGCCCTACCCCTTCCCATATCCCATGGCCCTGCCCTACCCCGGTTACCCTCCCTTTCCCCAAGCCACTCCCCAGGTTCCGGTCATGCCCAGTCCGGCTCAGTCTGCCCCGGAAGTGCCCATATCAAACATGGCCGCCACTTCTTCCCTTAATCCTAATGCAACCCCTTTCCCCGCCTCCAATATGGCGGCCCCCAGTTCAGCCCTGATGCCGGTAATCCCCGGTGACTACCTGTCCCCAGGTTATGACTCACTAGCCACCCCTGCATCTGGGGCTTCCCAACCCCCGATCCTTTCACCTCACGCGGGCCCTGCACCGCGCAAGAGAGCCAATATCATAGAATTCGATGACGACGAGGAGGACAGGGTGTCCCATGTCTCATCGGAGGTTGCTGCGGGAGCCTCCGTTCATCGTTCTATCGATGACCCCTTTGGCCACAAGGGTCGGGGAGAACGGGCCCCTCCTAAATATGTTGCTTTCAACCCCACTCAAGCTAGTGCTCTAATGAAATCACTCCCTGACCCAGAAAAGCAGCCTATGTCCTTCTACCGAGGGATAGTTCAAATTCAAAAGACTTATTCCGCCGCATGGCGTGATCTACTGAGCATTTGTGCTATTAAAGCAGGAGATGCATATTGGCCAAGCATGGCCCGACACCTCAGTACAGATCTGCTCAGCAGTGACGTTGATTACCCCTCTGGAGTAACCTTTTGTAGCCAATTAAGAGACGGGGCTAAGGACAAACTTGCAGATCAGGCTGCTGGCCTTACTGATGTTATGCAAGATAAAGGAGAATCAGTGGAAAGGTTTCATGCAAGACTGTATCAAATGTTTACAGATTTGGGGTTTGATCTTACTGACAAGATTCATTCACAAATGTTGTCTGGTGCGTTTGTCCAAGGTGTTAAAGACTCTATACGCAAGGGAATTATTGCTGCCCGCCCAGAATATAAGGTTGTTCCTCTGGATACCCTGCTCTTAGTTGCCAGAGGGTTAGAATCTGCTCAGACCCCAAGAAGACCCACTTCAGCTCCTCTCATGGTCTCCCGCTCTACCCCTGTTCCCAAGGGCGTCCGACCAGAGGATGGCCATTGCTTTAATTGTAAGGCTAAGGGACATTTTAAAAGTGATTGCCCAGAACCCAAGCGAGAGCCAAGAAAGCCATCCAGGCCTGCCCCGGCCCCCAAGGCCGAGAAAGAGGTTCCGATAATTGAGGAACCCGATGACTAGGAAATTGGCAAGCCTGTGTCTGTAACCCCTGTAATGGCAGTGTCTACAGGGGATAAGGGGGGGCCACTTGCCACAGTGACTTTGCCCATTGAAGGCCACCCTACCACATTTCTAGTTGACACAGGTGCAGCCCGTAGTGTTCTGCGAGAACAAGATCTGCCAGACCCATCCTTCCTGTCCAATATTGATGTTTCTTGTGTTGGAGTGGATGGCCAACCAAGACATAGCCCTCTAACCACTCCACTACGAGTTGGCTCTAGCCTGCTTGCTCGTTTTGTGGTATCCTCCACATGCCCAATTAACCTGTTAGAGGCTTGCAGGCGTGAAAGGACATCAGCACCTATCACCTTTACCCCAGATGGTCAGGTAGAAATGTCTACACCCCTATCTGAATCAGACACCTCAGTCTTGTGCTCATTGCCTCTGATGCTGCATTTAGAAAAGCCCAGTGAGAAAGCAGCAGAGTTAAGGTCCAATTTCCCAGAGGTATTAAAAACACAGGTGCCCGCCAAGTTATGGTCCTCAGGCCCAGAGGACATAGGTCACCTAAATGTTCCCCCTGTGGTGGTAAAGCTTATCCCAGGAGCTAAGTTACCAAGAAAACCACAATATCCTTTAAAACCAGCACAGGCAGCAGCCATTTCTACCCAGATCAAGGCCCTCTTGGAGAAGGGTGCCTTGGTAAAATGTAAATCTGAATGCAATACCCCACTATTTCCTGTGAAAAAGAAAACTCCAAAAGGTGAGCCAGAGAAGTACAGGATGGTTCAGGATCTCCGTGCTGTCAATGAAGCCACTGTCCTGGACACCCCTCTTGTACCAAATCCCCATACTCTGCTCTCTGGAGTCCCACCATCTGCAAAAATTTTCACAGTCATTGACCTAGCAAATGCCTTTTTCAGTGTCCCACTGGACCCATCCTGCCAATACCTGTTTGCTTTCACCCATGAGATGCAACAGTATACCTGGACTGTCATGCCCCAAGGGGCACAAAATTCTCCAAGTCAATTTGCAAAGGCCATGGCCACCATCCTTGACCCATGGCAAGCTGAGCACCCAGAAGTTGTTCTGCTCCAGTATGTGGATGATTTGCTGCTCTGTGGAGATGATATACCCACTACTGAAAAGTGCTCAATTAGTCTTCTTTGTTATTTGGCAGAACAAGGATGCAAAGCTTCGCTCATCAAGTTACAATTCTGCCAACCCTCAGTAATTTTCCTTGGACATTGCCTATCTCAAGGTACCAGACATCTTACTCGGGACCGGGTAAGAGCTGTACTGGATATTCCAACTCCAAGGACTTCAAAATCTCTCCATGCCTTCCTAGGCCTCATTTCCTACTGCAGAGCATGGATCCCAGAAGCCTCCCTGCTCATGCAACCTCTCTATGACGCACTTAAGTCTGACCCTTTCTGTTTGACTAATGAAGCTCTGGACAATTTCAATGCTCTCAAACGTGCCATTGCTTCTGCTCCTGCCTTGGGCCTACCTGACTACTCCAAACCTTTCAAATTATTTGTCTCTGAAAGACAAGGCCACGCAACAGGAGTTCTCACCCAAACTAATGACTTAAAAGGCCGCCAGAGGCCTATTGGATATTTCTCATGTCAACTGGACATTGTGGCCAGAGGGACTCCTTCCTGTCTCAGGGCTGTTTTTTGCTGCAAGAGAGCTCATAGAAAGAACCTCAGACCTGGTCCTTGGCCACCCTCTGGTTGTTTTGGCCCCTCATGACATTTCTGCCATCATCAACCAAGTCCAGCTCAAACACGTGTCTCCAGCCAGACACCTACGCCTCCAGTGCCATCTTCTTCTACCTGACAACATTTCCATCCAAAGATGTCAAGTTCTTAACCCATCCACTCTTCTTCCACTCCCTGAGGGGGGTATCTATTATGGATTTATCACGGATGAAACCTACATTTACTTGCTTTGTGGATGTATCAAGAAAGTCATGCATCCACATTTGACATTCTATGAAGATGAGAAGCCTCTCTGTGAAGGCCCAGATTACGCCTTCTGTACCATGTGGTACAAAACAAACATTACTCCCGAACCTTGCTATGAAGATGAGCTTTACCACTGGACTGATGTGAAGCTCACTGCTCAAGATTTCTATTGTGACTCTGAAGGCAATAGCATGGTCTTGGTCCAACTACCTCAACAACTTAACTACCTCTACCGCCATTGGGATACTGCTATCCCACATATTCCTGTTACCAAATTGAAGACAAGGTCATGGAATGATCTTGGGCCCATGGCAAAGTTGTGGGCCACCATGGATGAAGAACAGCTACAGGAAAATGGTATTGCCAAATACCCAACAACTGACCTTCTGGAAGCATGGCCACGCCACTTCCTAGAAAGAGAATTTCAAGATCTGGTCATAGTGAATGATTATGACCCCGAAACACCTCATGACTGTTTTGAACAGATGAAAATGGAGACAGTGCACCTACCAACTGTGCATGAGAATCCATTACAAGATCCAGATTTTACCCTGTTTGTGGACGGCTCAAGATATGCTGATGAAGAAGGAAGATATCATACAGGATATGCCGTAACCACAACAGATGAAGTTATCAAATCATCATCCTTACCACCAGCAATGTCTGCGCAAGAAGCTGAATTACAGGCTCTGACTTCAGCATGCAAAATTTCCGAAGGAAAACGTGCCAACATCTATACAGATTCAAGATATGCCCTGGGCGTGGCACATGACTTCGGCCTAATCTGGAAGACAAGAGGATTTCTTACCACCGCCGGTACACCAGTCAAGCATAGTACTGCAATCAAGGAGCTAATGGATGCCCTCCTACTCCCTAAAGAAGTGGCCGTTTTGAAGGTGAAGGCCCATGGGAAATTGGATACAGATGAAGCAAAGGGCAACCATTTGGCTGATCAGGCTGCCAAGCTAGCAGCCAGGGATCTGCAGGAAGTGGATGAAGAAGTGTCCGGACAAGAAGAAGAAGAAGTCCCTATTTTTGCTCTGCAAACTCTTCCTACTGATTTGCGAATTTTGCGAGAACAGCAAGCTGCAGTCACTCCTGAAGAAATCCAGAAATGGAAAAAGAAAGGAGCTGTCCAAAAGGACGGAGTATATTACAACAACTTCAAATTTTGTCTTCCAAAAAATTTATATCCAGCAGTTGTCCAATGGGCACATGGGCCTGCACACCTGTCAAAGGAATTGATGGCCGCCCTCATACAGAAGTATTATGAAGCACCCGGAATCACAACATTGATCAGCAGCTTCTGTAAGGCCTGTGTCATTTGCGCCAAATGCAATCCAGGAAGACCAATCAAGGTGCCTGCAAAACACCTGGCAAAGCCCATGTACCCCTTCCAGCGAATTCAAATTGACCACATCCAAATGCCCAAGAGCGGGCCCCATGAATATGCACTAGTCATAGTGGACATGTTCTCAGGATGGCCAGAGGCCTACCCAGTGGCCAATATCACTGCAAAAACAACCGCAAGACGCCTACTTACAGAGATAGTATGTAGGTTCGGACTCCCAGAAGTCATTGAAAGTGATCAAGGCCCAGCCTTTACAGCAACAGTGACTAAAGAAATTTGGACTGCTCTAGGGGTGACCCTAGCCTTCCACACCCCTTACCACCCACAAAGTAGTGGTAAAGTAGAGCGCATGAATGGCACTCTAAAAGCCAGAATGTTAAAAATGTCACAAGAAACGAAAATGCCCTGGCCAGAAAGCCTGTCAATAGCTTTATTTAGTGTTAGGCACACACCTAGAGGGAAGCATTCACTGTCCCCATATGAGATTCTATTTGGGACAGCACCCAGACTAGGTTGTTATTATCCGCAGCAGTTACAGCTCCAATCAGATGTGTTAGTAGATTATGTAACTGAACTTGCAAGTGCCTTGAACAAAATACATGCCCAAGTTTTCTCTTCAATTCCAGATCCCGAATTGGATACAGGTACCCATAACCTGCTTCCCGGAGATTGGGTTCTGGTCAAGAAGTTTGTGCGGAAAAATACCCTGGAACCAAGATTTGACGGTCCATTCCAAGTTCTCCTGATTACCGCAACTTCCGTCAAACTGGCCGGTAGGCCAAATTGGATCCACGCTTCCCACTGCAAGAAATCCCCAGCCCCCGAGGAAGCAGATACCGCACAAGCATGTACCTCTGGTACACCTTCTCCTTAATTAGCCTCATAAAGGCCCAACAAGTAGCCATCACCAAAGATATTAGTGGGTATACCTTCTGGTACAATTCATCATGCACCCATGTGGCTACTTACACCTTTGATTATTGTGATATCGTAGAATGCCCATTCCCCACATCACAAATCCAGAGTATCTACAGAGATATCCCTCATTCAAAAGACCCATATGTTTGTGTAGTTGACAAGCAATGGGGGCACAATTGTAATCATTGGGGGGCGGCGGGATGGAATGCCGGGCCTGCCTGGGGTTACAAACCAAAAAGTGCCTTATCCAAAGTAGATGATCAAGGTAGATCCCTTCTTCAGAAAATGACTTTGAGAAAGCCTGGGGGGGGTACACCAATGAAATTAATCCTTAACATTGAGCATCCAAGCCCAACGGATGCAGACCAGTATGTGATGGGAATGTATTGGAAAAAGGGTTCCTACCGTAAATTAGGGCATTTCTTCCTAAAAGATATGTGCAACTCTTCTGAGTGGCAAGGGGACACCCATATGGTCCCTAACCCATTAAAACCTCATATCCAGACCTTCCAAGACATGATGGCCATTGCTAACCCCACCTTTGAAGATACCATGGCCGCTGAAACAGGTTTTAATGATGTAAATTTATGGTTAGAATGGATGAAATATAATGCTAATAAGCATAATAAGACTGCATGCTATGTGTGTGGCGGTGCCCGGCCTCACCTGGGTACTGTACCTCTAATCCTGCCAGTAGATGTAGAGGAATGTGTTTTAAGCCTTTTTGCCTATCACTATGATTTTAACAGGTCCATATGTATTGCATGGACAAAGGAGTATCCTCTCCTAACCAAGGATGTCAAACCCCCAGATGGTATTACCGTGTATAAAGGTAATTACACTTGTTATGCTAATTATGATGGAATTGGTAAATTCTTGGGTAACTTCTCTAAGGGGTATTGTGCTACCTACAGGAGTGTCTCTATGAACCTGTTGCAGTTTCACACCAGGTCATTAGGGGATATCTACTGGTTGTGTGGGGATTTACAGCTAAGATCCAGGATGGACAAGGAGTGGTGGGGGGAGTGTACTTTGGCTAAAGCCATTATGCCCATACATATCATCTCTGATACACACCTCGTCACCCATGAGTCCAGGCACACTAAGGTTAAGCGTGAAGCCCCAGTAAAAGGAAGTTTTGATCCTCATGTTTATATTGATGCCATTGGGGTGCCTAGGGGGGTGCCCAATGAATTTAAAGCAAGAGATGAAGTTGCTGCAGGATTTGAATCACTTTTTGCCATAGTTACCACAAACAAGAATTTAAATTGGATAAATTACATTTATTATAATCAACAGCGTTTTGTTAATTATACCAGAGACGCCCTCCAGGGATTGGCCGAACAGTTACAGGCCACATCCCAAATGGCTTTCCAGAATAGAATGGCCCTAGATATGATCTTAGCCGAAAAAGGAGGGGTTTGTAAAATTTTGCCCGACACCTTGACATGTTGTACCTATATCCCAGAAAACACAGGCCCTAATGGTAAAGTTACATTAGCCATAGAGAAATTAAATGACCTGTCTATAGAGTTAAAAAGGAATTCTGGGATACAAGATCCCTGGGAAAGATGGTTTGGTTGGATGACAGGATGGCAAAAGGCTTTAATGCATATTGGTATGGCTATACTAAATTTTCTTTTTATCTTTGCTCTTCTCTTTTGTTGTATCCTCCCATGTCTGAGAAAATCCCTCATGAAGACTGTTGACCAAGCGGCACCCACTTTCACCCATCTCGAAGTTGATGACCAAGATTTCCAAGACATCAACTCACCCTGTCTGCCGCTGCAAACAATCCCTTTTGTTGATAAAGTGCAGGAATTCTAGGAAGGGACTAGCTTAGGGACAGCATCTGTCAGTGAATGGTAAAGGCCCCGTGTGGAGAAGTGGTGGGTTAGCTGCCATGGGACACCCATGGGTGTGAAGTGTTCGAGAGCCATACTGACGGATGAGTTAGCCTATCAGGGTCAGATCTAGGGACAGTCTTGCACTTTGCATTAACACCTAGCTAGCGGCCACAGGGTTTCTGTGCCTTTGGGTTAACACGTCTTCCTGGTACTAACTTAATAAAGTTTTATCTCTTAGAATCTAACATTTCATAGGGGGGACTGATGTGGGATTATTAAAAAATCCTTATTGTACTTGTATTGAATTATTGCACTAACTCCATTTTAACTTTATACTGTGACAATCCTCCATTTTGTCCTCCTAACCTGACTTCTTCAATCCTCCATTTTGTCCTCATAACCTAACTTGTTCATTTTAAAACTACCTTACATGACAGAATTTCCCAACACATCTAATACAATAGACAAAGACTGTATTTTCTATAAAGACATGATTAACACCGGAATTGCTGACTTTTCCTTAGATTTGCAACATAGTATAATTTGAAGGCCATGAGAACACAGTAGTAATGAAAAGTTCTATTCATAAGAGACCTTGCACCTGGCCACGAGGCCTGAGATCACCGACCGTGTAAAATGACGCTCAAGACCCCCTTGTCCCCCACCCGTGTCCAGAACAATCCCACCTCTTGGTGGGTGGACACGGGACTAACCACTTAGTTTTTGAGCCAATTAATAATATTGATAGGTGGACACTAATCCCGACACTTAACAATTAATCCAATTAATGATGTTTATTTGCTGATATTCTAATAATCAATGATGACGTAAAATGTCTCTTAAAAGGGCCTGCGCGTCCGCTTTTTAATCACTTGCCAATAAATTTTCTCGAAGTTACTTTAACCTGAACCTTGTGTGTCAGACTTAATTACTTCAGCGTATATACGCAATTCAATTTTATTGATTTGGACAGGAACAGATAGACATTTAAACATTTTGGTTTACTGCTAAAAAGTACCATAACACGGTATTGCTTAAGCCATGTTAGTACTTGTTAATGTATGGTCTCACATAACTATTGTGGAGCAGAAGACTTAACCGTTAACTCATTGACGCAAAAACGAAGTAGGCCTACACACGAACAACACCTGTAACCTGGGCGGCCCCACATACCCTACACGCACGCACACCCATCACACCTTATTACCCCTACCCTCACCTTGCTACGTATTGGATAGTTTAGGATTGTTAACATTATAAAACTGTGCAACATCTTTTATGCCACTGGTATCATTACAATATCAAAATTTACGCTGTTGGGGCGTTACTGAATCAATCTGTTTACCCGTAATCCCACCTTCCAACGTATTGGATAATTTAGGTTTGTTAAAATTATAAAAATGTACAACGTCTTTTAGGCCACTGATATCGTTACAATGTCAAGGCATACACTGTTGGGGCGTCACTGAATCAATCTGTTTACCCGTAATCTCACCTTGTAACGTATTGAATAGTTATGGTTTGTTACCATTATAAAAATGTACAGCGTCTTTTATGCCACTGATATCGTTACTATATCAAAATTTACGCCGGGGTGGCGTCACTGAATCAATCTGTATACCCGGAATATCACCTTGCAACGTGTTGCATAGTTTAGATTTGTTAACATTATAAAAATATGCAATGTCTTTTATGCCACTGTTATCATTACAATGTCAAAGCTAACGCTGTTGTGGCGTCACTGAATCAATCTGTAATCACCTGCACAACAAAAATAAAGAATAAAAAAAAAAAAAAAAATGATAGTTAATCTTAAAATAAGAATTAAAACGTCAATGACAAAAATCATATATACGATACATAAGGTAAATGTAGATAATTGACCAAAGAATTTCACATTCTAGGCCGAAATAGTCAAGTTCGACCATAAATAGCCAACTTTGAAACGTTTTGTAATGGTCACAGTTCTCGTCAGGTGTCCACAATTCATAGTTTATAAATAAAAATTCACAGTCTTAGTAATAGTCAGTGCATGGTTAGTATTTTAAATGTGTTAAAAACCAGCTAGAAAATCCTAACTTATGCAGAAAATTATGCGCAAAAGCAGACAGTACCACTAAGTATGACAGACGTTATTCTTTACGGCTATTAAGTTATAGTTAAAGACCATCTGGAATTTAGAATAAAAACACAACAAACAAAAGATCGCAGTGTTATTTATTAAGTATTGCACTGCAACTTAAAAAAAGCCAAATATCATAATATATACACCATCTAGGGCCTACGTACAGAATGTCTGAAGGAATACAGAAAATGCATTATTAACATAATGCATCACATGAACAGAATTTACGCAATAAGTAACTCAAATTAACAATTCTATTTCTATTTACAAATTTAGAAACAAAAGGGGAGAATGAATTTCAATTACATAGATCTGAATGAAACCCTTCCATGTCACTCAGCTAAAAGAGAATATTTAAAGGCATGCTTTTCTGTTCTGTGCATAACATTTTTAGACATAAAAAAAAATAAAAAATCAGACCTAATTAGGGCTTCAAAACACTGTTTGCAGTAAAAGAAAAGATGGAATTTGTTACTGGTGTATTTATATCCTTCCCCAGAGGAAGGTTTTGACTTACAAAGTAACCCAGCTAAATCATTTATATATACACACACACTGAACAAAATTATAAAAGCAACATTTTGGTTTTTGCCCCATTTTTCATCAGCTGAACTCAAAGAGCTAAGACTTTTTCTATGTACACAAAAGACCTATTTCTTTCAAATATTGTTCATAAATCTGTCTAAATCTGTGTTAGTGAGCACATCTCCTTTGCCGAGATAATCCATCCACCTCACAGGTGTGGCATATCAAGATGCTGATAGCATGATTAGGTGCACAGGTGTGCCTTAGGCTGACCACAATAAAAGGCCACTCTAAAATGTGCAGTTTTACTGTATTGGGAGGGTCCGAAAACCAGTCCGTATCTGGTGTGACCATCATTTACCTCACAAGGTGCAACACATCTCCTTCGCATAGAGTTGATCAGGTTGTTAATTGTGAACTGTGGAATGTTGGTCGACTCCTCTTCAATGGCTGTACGAAGTTGCTGGATATTGGCAGGACCTGGAACACGCTGTTGTATACGCTGATCCAGAGCATCCCAAAACGTGTCCGGTGAGAATGCTGGCCATGCAAGAACTGGGACAGCTTCCAGGAATTGTGTACAGATCCTTGCAACTTGGTGCCGTGCATTATCATGCTGCAACATGAGGTGATGGTCGTGGATAAATGGCAAAACAATAAGCCTCAGAATCTCATCATGGTATCTTTGTGCATTCAAAATGCCATAAATAAAATGCATCTGTGTTCATTGTCCATAACATACACCTGCCCATACCAAAACTCCACCGCCACCATGTGCCACTCGATCCACAACGTTGACATCAGCAAACCGCTCACCCTCATGACGCCATACACGCTGTCTGCCATCTGCCCAGTACAGTGAAAACCAGGATTCATCCGTGAAGAGAACACCTCTCCAAAGTGCCAGACGCCAACGAATGTGAGCATTTGCCCACTCAAGTCGGTTACGGTTACGAACTGCACTCAGGTCGAGAACCCAATGAGGACGACAAGCATGCAGATGAGCTTCCCTGAGACGGTTTTTGACAGTTTGTGCAGAAATGCTTTGGTTATGCAAACCAATTGTTGCAGCAGCCGTCTGGGTGGGTGGTCTCACGATCTTGGAGGTGAAGATGCTGGATGTGGAGGTCCTGGGCTGGTGTGGTTTACATGTGGTCTGCGGTTGTGAAGCCGGTAGGATATACTGCCTAATTCTCTGAAACGCCTTTGGAGATGGCTTATGGTAGAGAAATGCACATTCAATTCAGAAATGCCAATTGCACACTCCATCAAAACTTGCAACATCTGTGGCATTGTGCTGTGTGATAAAACTGCACATTTTAGATTGGCCTTTTATTGTGGCCAGCCTAAGGCACACCTGTGCAATAATCATGCTGTCTAATCAGCATCTTGACATGCCACACCTGGGAGGTGGATGGATTATCTCAGCAAAGGAGAAGTGCTCACAAACACAGATTTAGGTAGATTTGTGAACAATATTTGGAAAAAAAATAAAAAAATAGGCCTTTTGTGTACATAGAAAAAGTCAGATCTTGAGTTAGGCTCATGAAAAATGGGGGCAAATACAAATGTGTTGCATTAATAATTTTTGTTCAGTGTATATATAAAATCATATTACAAACTTCTACTTCTGAGGATCACAGATGTGGCAAACACATTGCAAAGCATGGTTGGAGAGACAAAATAGAACCTAAAATCAAATTTTATTCCTGAGGTGGTTGTAAATTAGACTAATTCCAAAATAGGACAAATACCAAAATTGCACAGTGACCCATGTTATTAAAATACGTGACATTGCATATTGCCATTATCATAAATTTCTATTAAAGGGGCAACTTTTAAATGAATATGCCTGTTGAACGGTGCTCATTGTGATCATGCTTGTGGTGTGTCTAACCCCTGTCAGCATGCACTTTAGAAACCATCAGCAAAGTACACTCTGGTTACCAGCTCAATGACTATCACTTTTAATTGAGAAATTTGGATGTCATTGGTACAGGGGATATTATTAGGATCAAATTAGAAGTACGGATGTCTTCACTGCAGAATACGTAAGGTGGCGTAGGCCAACTAGGCCAACCTTCATGCTCCCGACTGTACCGTAGCAGCTCTTTGGATGGGATTAAGCTGCATATATCAAAAGTTGCATGGGTCTACTTTTCATGTCAATCACGGTTTTATCCTGTGCTGCTATGTAAGAATCAAAAGTTTAAATATCCTGGGTGGACAGGGACTCTGTATATATCCACACTGAGTATTTTTGTGTTCTGGATTTTGATGAAGAATGGCAGGGGTCCATCACTTGTGTGGGGTGTACTCGACCCAAGTTATTATTCTCTACTGTACACGTGTACTTTGTTCATATATCTTTGTATTACACGGTATAAACTTATTTTAAATACATATTTAAGGGGAAAAAAATGCCCAGTTTATTAAAATTCATAGTTATACAAGACTTTCCTGAATGCCTTTCAACAACCGTATACTGTATGATTACATATAAACTTTATGCTCAACGTTTTATTCTCATTTAAGTATCATTATTAAATCATGAGCTTAATTAAATTTCTGTTTGAAACCGTTTGTACAATGCAATATTGTAGAAACTGATCTAACCAATTAATAATTCATTTCTGGCAGAGTCTTTAACAGATAATCTGTGAGGGCCTCTCCAGCAGTTAGCCTGCTGAAAGAGAATAGAGAAGCAGTGGAGGGATTTGACATAAACCACTAATCATTTGCCAATCATGGGAATCCTGACGTCTCTTGCCAGACATGCAAACAGACCACGTAAATTACAACCCAGTTCTTCTACATCAACAACTAAAACTACAACCAGAACCTGAAGCACAAGATATATTGATTCATGCTATTGGCCATAATAAAAGTGCAGATGTTGAACTCCACACAAATATTCAAGGGACACAAAAGGCACAAAAACAATGTTAGCTTAATGAAGCAGTTTTGTTGTGTAGTTCATGCCCCTGCAGTCTCAATGCTCAATTATCTGCACGTGAGGAGTTAAATCACTTTGTTTATGCAGCCCTAACCACACCTCCCTGCACGTGACATACACAGTCTCCTAAACACTTCCTGTAAAGAGTCATCTAGGGGGCGGAGCCTAATAGCACATCCGAATAGACGCCATATTTCAAAGCTCTGAGAGCCAAAATTGTAATCCACTAAATACTGGCGGCATCTTACCGCAAACTGCTGACACAAGGGCATACATAGCTGCAGAACGCCGTCCTGAAGCTGCCGATGCCTTTTTTGTTCTCACTCCGGGCAAGAAAAACCTACCGCGTGAGCAGACAGCTCTCGTAACCCCCAGAGGCTTATGGGTGTGGAGTGAGCCAGGCCTAACAGCACTGTTGTCCAACTCGCACCTGGCCAGTGACATGGGCAGAAGATCCCAAAAAACACCCGCAACCACCACCAGGACGCAGCACGATATTGGCCAGATGCTGCAATACTCTACACAAACACCGGTGCCGGCCTCACAGGAGATCTCACAATCTGACTGCATGGTCTCACCTCGGAGCCCAGCGCTGACGAATTAAGGGGCTTTACGCACAGAGAACAGCTCCCGCAACAAAGCAAGAAATCCAGGACATGCTCACCGGCCTCCAACACAACCTCAGAAAAATGTGGGAAGCGGATCTGGCGGCTCTCAATCCTGAGGTACAGGCCATCACAGTGCGCACCCAGGTCACTGAGGAAGATGTACTCTACCTAAAACAAGGCCTGAAGGTACTGGATGACAAGGTACAACAGCTACAGGCAGCGCAGAGCGAACCCAGCAGACAGGTGACCACGCTAGATGACAGAGGCTGGAGGAAGAATATAAAGATAGTCAATACCTATGGAACAACTACCACACTTCATAAGAAGGTTGGAGACTTCCCTCCTGCCGGCGAGACAAGCCAAACACTTCACCTTTGATGGGGTGTACAGAAACGCCAAGTCCCCACACTCCCCAGCAACTGCACCACGCAAAATTATACTCAGATGCCAAATGATATCAAACAAGATGTGCCTGCTAGCTGCAGTAAAAGGGAAGTCACCATACGACTTCGAAGCACGCCAAATTTCCTTCTTCCAGGATCTAAGGAGAGCTACCCTGCTGTAGAGAAAATCTATGCAGCCCCTGCGAAGACTCTACAAAAGGAATGCCTGACCTATCAATGGGCGACACCGAGATCAATGTGGATCACTAAAGTCTTACAAAGCCACAGAACCGGCAGAAGCTCCTGCTCTACTAGCAGCACTGGGCTTATCATCGCGAAATACCCCTAACCAAGGACTACCGAGCACTCACTCTTGGACTGTTGCTGAAATACCGACATTTGAGCCCAGAAGAGACAAGAGACTAACAACCTGAAAAGCTCAAAGAAAAGAAAAAAGTTACCTGTGCTCTCTCCTTAATCCCTATGTATATTTAGACAAATGGAGGTCATTTAGTTGCTCCAATGACCATTGGAGGGAAGACCCGCCTGCTATTGGAGCAACTAAATGACCTCCATTTGTCTAAATATACATAGGGATTAAGGAGAGAGCGCAGGTAACTTTTTCTTTGATTTTTACTATATATTGGGGCTGATGTGTACTGTAGTCATTGCTGCCGGCCCAGTAGTGATGGGAGTGAGTGCAGGACTTATCTTTTTGAACCTGAAAAGCTCGCTGTCCCTGACCAGCTCATGCTGCAGAGTCCTACATGTGATTTATTTTAAATATGTTTTGCAAGTTTGTTACCAGCTGATATATTGTACATAAACACCAATGTGTAGAGGTAGTATCTCACCCGCCCTACATCGCCGAGACGCTTAACTGACTCACAAGGGGCCTGCAATGGGATCTGTTTACTCCCCTCCCACCCCCCATAGCCCAAGGGTAGAGAAAGCAGGAATATGGTGGGTTTCAATTAATAGACAAAAAAATCCAAGCAGTACATTAGGACCAACCCCCAGGACCCATACCACTTTCGCCCTACTCACTAGAGCTCACTAGAGAAGGAAATAACCTAGACATTACACTAGACACCCAAAGGAGCTACATCTTCCTTGCTAGATGGAGGTATTATAGCTGCGAAGCCCCATCAAGCACTAATATCCCAGGACGATTAGGCGATGGGCCTTAACCTGGGCTTAACCACGTCTGTCAGGGCCCAATGAGTCACGTACATAACCCACATCCAAAAACCGGCACCTGTGTCACCAACAATCACCCCCAAAATCATGAGAACAGGGCCTAGCAGACCCCACTGGCACACAGCTTTTCTGCACCACGCATAGCGAGGAGTAATTGTCCCATATGATGGCCAACTCGATAAGACCGAACAGACCACCATATTTTAAAAATGTGCAACATGCTAGCCTGCCATACCTGACAATGACTTGCTGTTACGTATTAAGTTTTTACCTGTTTATGATGTCGTGGCAACATATATGTGTCTGTGTTATGCAAAATTGCACCAAAATAAAGAATTAAAAAATAAATAAATAAAGTCATCTAATGTTTAAATTTCCTTTAACATAGTACATTCTGTTTAATTTAGAATTTCTTATATCCAGCTCTGTCAATAGCTTGCTGTATCCTCCTGCATGTGATTAATGTTTCATTTACAGTGTTAAGAGTGAAGTAGGTTAAGATCTGATTGAAAATGAAATAATTTCTGCCATGCAGGATGTGAGTCACAGGCAGCTGAGGTGTGACTAGAGCTGCAGAAACTGAAACAAACTAGATTTAACTCATAAATGGCAGAGAATTGAGCAGTGAGACAATAGGGGCACAATCTATACACTAAAACCGTTTTATTAAGCTACACAGTAGAATACTGTAGTATACGCAATGGAAGACAATCTTCTATGACTTAAATTCACAAGGGACCCTAGTGGTGAAGAAACTCATCAACAAAGGCCCCAACCATCACCTTGGAGTAACTGGGGACCTCAGACAATATCATGCACACACAAAAAACAAAACAGCTAGGAGCACTTCGAAAAGAAAATACACAACTTCCCAATACCAACCATTGGATATCCTTCCATAAACATTAGGAAACTGCTGCATAACCCGAAAATGAATCAACTATTCTAACAAAGTTAAATTGCACTATGACGAGGCTAAATTATGTGTTAATTTCTCGCCTTAATACAAGTTACATATCAGACATATCAGGTTCATGAACGCATGATGCCAGATATACATTTATGGAAATATTTTTTTTGGGCATTCAATACTAGGGACATCTCTCCACATGATGAAATAAACACGATAAAAATACCGCTGTACATCTACCATCAAGTGGTTGATGGGGAAAAAAGGTCTCTCACAGCTTTTCAATGGGTATAGCTTCCCAAATAGTCCACCTCTCAGCTTCTCATTTATAAATAACAATTAGGTAGTCCTGTCTATTTATTCTTTTTAATAAAGAGTGGGGGCTTATTGGTCTGTGGGTGCTCATGTGGCATTATTTTAGATTTTTTACTTCCAACTATGAGCATAACGTTTAAAATATATTACTAACACTCAAAAAATATTGTTATTTTCTTGTCATTTATATTTTCGTTGATAGGATAGCATATAGCACTACCAGAATAAACTTGCCTTACAACAATGACTATTCACAAAAGAAATTATATGGAAAATTGGCACAGATAGAGACATCTTTTTTGTAATGTAAGAGAAATATTAAGAGTATCGCGAGTGTAACATTGCAATAGCAAGAACGTTTACAACATACACAAGATGAGATGTAGTTAAAAAGCTTGCATTTTGTGAGAGGGTCATTTTCTGATAGAATATCAGTAATAAGGCTTCTAAGGAGGCTCATACAATTCATTTTAAATGGAAGTGAGGTTATGGGCACATTTAAAATTTATTCTAGTAGCACCTACATTCCCAACTGGGGAATGTAGGTGTACTTTCTCGGCTGTTCGACAAAAACAGGAATCACCTAGGTGATTAAAAAAATAAATACAAATGTTCTCTTACATAAGATTGTGAGTATAATTATCCATACGGATGGTTTCTCTTGTCTCTCTGAGAAACATATTGCTTCAATTATTTGATATAAAAAATGATTACATACATATATTTTACAGGTGTTACAAAATGTTCCTACATTCCCAGCTCTGCTGGAGATGTATTCGCAAATCCATAAAATAAATTAGAATGAGAATTGTCTGAGCCGTAGTGATAAACCAGAGTCTTCTTTAGTTCTGTAATAAATCTGACTTCGCTCAATATTTAAACATCAGAGATCATTATGACCAGCAGCAAAGTGACAGGAATGATGGAGTGGTGGTTTTTGCGGCCAAGCCATCCCTAGTCAAACATGTGTTTTATTTATTGATTTATTTCAGCTAATACCAGTTGTTCTATATTCTAGAACTTGTGACACAGGAAGACATTTTTGAAACAGCACTTTTTAAAAAAATAATTTTATAGAATTTTGAATTTCCAAAAGCAGTAAATTGTGAGCTGGTATGTTCTATGTAGAGTGTATGAGTGTTTCTCTTTGTACAATTTTTTTTTTTTTTTTATAACACTGTCTTTTAGGAGGTAGAATTTACCTAATATAACCGTTCTTGCTGTGGGATTGACCTGCAATGCAACACTAATCAAAACAGCAGAGAATGCATCTTCAAGAGCATTAGTGAAATGGGAAAATCAGTTACCTCATTCTTGGCAGAGTTCAATATCTCCGTATTGTGTAGAGGAACTGTCACGATCCACTCTGCACAACGTCTACTGCATTGAAAGATAGATGTTGCCCAAAATAAAAGGACATCTAGTAACAGAGTGAATCTGTGTAATGGAGATCATCTTACAAAACTACCGACATTGAACCGGGATAATCTAAAAGCCACATTTACATTGGTGCTTGGTGGAGAATAGGCTAGGCTATACTGCTGGAGCTCTTGCATCAAATGTAATAAAGAGCTGCAGATGTTTGTATAAACTCAGAGCTAATTATTATTATTATTATTTTAAATAACAGTAGACCTGCCACTGTGCTGCTATTCCCATGAAAGTCATGTGCTATCTTATTGGTATAATATTTAACGATTACTCCAAAACCAGACACTACTAAAAATCTAGGCACAGTCTTGGCAACCACATGCTACAAAGTTTCCAATGGGGGTTTATGAGATTTATACAAATAAGTAGGACTTCTGCATCCTCAAGAGTGAACTCAATACATTTTTATATCATAACTTTACTAATTGATACGCCTCATGTCAAAAACGTATTTCTAAAATAATTTTACATTATTTGTATGTTAGTGGAAAAAGGAACAGTATTAAAGGGACACTATAGGAACCAGGACCATTTTAGCTCATTGAAGTGATCTGGGTGCACTGCCCATGTCCCCTTAATCCAGAAGCTAAAAATATTGCAGCTTTAGAGAAATTGCAATTTAGTGGCATTACATGAGGATACCCAGCGTCTTACAAAACCCCATAGGAAAGCATTGATTCAATGCTTTCCTTTGGGGAAGGCAAAAATGCCTGTGCAGCACTCCCCGTGCATGCGCATTAGGTCCAGTGGCGGATCCAGAAGCTAATCTCGGGAGGGGCACTGGCAGATCATTTTAAGAAACAATCCAGGCACAATAACCACTACAGCTTTCTGTAGTGGTTTAGGTGCCAGGATTTGCTGTGGTGCCCTCCCAGAGTAAGTAGTCAAACCGTTTAAAAAAAAAAAAAAAAAAACGTTTGATAACTTACCCAGGGTCTGCTGGGATAGTGGCTGTAGTGTGTGTGTGTGTGTGGTGCAGTGTATGTGAGGGTCGCAGTATGTGTATGGATGGGTAGTGTATGTATGGGGTAGCAATTTGTATATTGGGAGCAGTGTGTTTGTGTGTGAGTGGTGCTGTGTGTGTGTATATGTATGGATGGTGGTCTGTGTGTGTATTGGGGCAGTGTATGTAAGGGGGGTGCTGCGTATGTAAGGGGGGTGCTGCGTATGTAAGGGGGGGCTGCGTATGTAAGGGGGGGCTGCGTATGTAAGGGGGGGCTGCGTATGTAAGGGGGGGCTGCGTATGTAAGGGGGGGCTGCGTATGTAAGGGGGGCTGCGTATGTAAGGGGGGGCTGCGTATGTAAGGGGGGGCTGCGTATGTAAGGGGGGGCTGCGTATGTAAGGGGGGGCTGCGTATGTAAGGGGGGGCTGCGTATGTAAGGGGGGGCTGCGTATGTAAGGGGGGGCTGCGTATGTAAGGGGGGGCTGCGTATGTAAGGGGGGGCTGCGTATGTAAGGGGGGGCGGCGTATGTAAGGGGGGCGGCGTATGTAAGGGGGGCGGCGTATGTAAGGGGGGCTGCGTATGTAAGGGGGGGCTGCGTATGTAAGGGGGGCTGCGTATGTAAGGGGGGCTGCGTATGTAAGGGGGGCTGCGTATGTAAGGGGGGCTGCGTATGTAAGGGGGGCTGCGTATGTAAGGGGGGCTGCGTATGTAAGGGGGGCTGCGTATGTAAGGGGGGGTTGCGTATGTAAGGGGGGGCTGCGTATGTAAGGGGGGGCTGCGTATGTAAGGGGGGGCTGCGTATGTAAGGGGGGCTGCGTATGTAAGGGGGGCTGCGTATGTAAGGGGGGCTGCGTATGTAAGGGGGGCTGCGTATGTAAGGGGGGCTGCGTATGTAAGGGGGGCTGCGTATGTAAGGGGGGCTGCGTATGTAAGGGGGGCTGCGTATGTAAGGGGGGGCTGCGTATGTAAGGGGGGGCTGCGTATGTAAGGGGGGCTGCGTATGTAAGGGGGGCTGCGTATGTAAGGGGGGGCTGCGTATGTAAGGGGGGGCTGCGTATGTAAGGGGGGGCTGCGTATGTAAGGGGGGGCTGCGTGTGTAAGGGGGGCTGCGTGTGTAAGGGGGGGCTGCGTGTGTAAGGGGGGGCTGCGTATGAAAGGGGGGCTGCGTATGTAAAGGGGGGCTGCGTATGTAAAGGGGGGCTGCGTATGTAAAGGGGGGCTGCGTATGTAAGGAGGGGCTGCGTATGTAAGGAGGGGCTGCGTATGTAAGGGGGGCGCTGTGTATGTAAGGGGGGCGCTGTGTATGTAAGGGGGGCGCTGTGTATGTAAGGGGGGCTGTGTATGTAAGGGGGGGCTGCGTATGTAAGGGAGGGGCTGTGTATGTAAGGGGGGGCTGTGTATGGTGCAGTGTGTGAGGGGATGGGGGGCAGATTAAAGATAGTTATTATTTAATAATTAAAACAAAAAAAAATAACTAAATATAGCTAAAGTCCCCCCTCCCTTTTTACTTTTGCTGAGGGAGGGGGAGACACTGCTTTCTATTCCAGTCCCTGGTGGTTCTAGTGGGGGAGTGAACTCTAACCTGCAGCTCAGGCTAGAGTTCACTCTTGCGAGAACGGAGTATTGCCATGGTAACACTCCGTGCTCGCGAGAGGAGAGCCCGGCGGAGCTGCAGGTAATAGCTCCCCCGGGTTCTCTCTCCCTCCCCTGCCGGCCGCCCGGCAATGTGCCTGTGGGCCTGGGAGGGAGATCACTGATCACGTGAAGGCAAACGGCAGGGCTGGTGCTTGGATAGCGCCAGCCCTGCATGGGCCGGCAGAGGAGAGCCCCCCCCCCTGGATCCGTCAATGATTAGGTCCCCCCCTCACAATCACTTTGAAGGAGGAGGAGACTGATCCGGTGCCCAGGGAACTTGGTACTGGAACTGGTTAAGTCTTTTTAAGGGGGCTCCACGGGGAAAGGGACACTATATTGTTAGGAATACAGCTTTGTAGTGTTCCTTTGCAATATTATTTTATGTATTTTGTTGGATGTTTATCACTTAACATTAATATCACGTATGAAAAAGAAAACCAGTGGCTCAAGTATAGGAAGTGCATGTTGCTTATTTTTACAGAGAAAAACAGAGAAACCTGACAGATGACAAAACAGGACAACATTACAGATAAATGCATACAATGTTTTCTAACTTTGTTTTGAAGCTGAGGAATTTACAGGCAGTAAACCGTAAATTAAAGTGACTAATTTACATCTTATAGAATGTGCTTATCTATACCATTAAATTGGAAAGGGAAAAAAAAAAAAAGCTAGAATTTCAGTGGCTACAAAGGAATTCAGTGACAAACCCCATATAAAATAGGAACATAATATCAGTCTCCATCCGTTTTAAAAGTCAAGAAAAAATGGTACTCCATAAGACACCACTCCACAAGATAAAAAAATAAAACAATGATAAAAAAAAAAAAAAAAATACAGATCAGAGCGCACATAGTGCACTACTCGCTACATGTGGCCACCTTCTAAATATACAGTGTTACATACAAGAAGGAGTACACCAAATTCAGTTGTGTGAATAATGTAATAAATGGAAACAGTGAACTCTACATGCAAAATGTGGTCAGGGGCTGTTAACAAACTAACTCTCCATGCCACAGAGCATTCAGGGGAATAACGGACAAAGAAATCCAGTACAAATAATAAACTAAAAAATATGATTTCTCTATTAAGTGACATAAAGCAACCTGCACATCCGAGTTAGATCAAAGTGAATGTATACCAGTTCTCTGACAAATGCAATATAAAAAGGACTGTTTATAGTATGAAATATTACTAGGCAAGTGAAAACCAGGGGCATAATATCCTAGAAAAATAAGGCAGCATTGGGCCCTTGATTATTCTGTCCGTTATGTGGTGACAATGGGATCATGGACTCTCTTGAAGGTGGGCCTCCAACATTGACTGATTAGATATTAGGAAACATTTATTTTATTTTGAAATCGAGGCCTCTAAATGTTTGCCAACCATGGAGCTTGCACAGGCTTGCCTACCAACTGCATCCAATTAGATGTGTGGAATATGCAACGGTGTTGCTAATTTAAACCCCCTTTCTTAGCACGAGAGTTCCTACACCCTACAAGTTTCTGTACCTCATTCCCTGATGCTATAGCTTTCATAATCTTTTTATGTTCTTTCCATAATACATATGTATATTAGCGACTTCTTGACAATGTATGATGCAGTCTGTTACACTGCTTTGGTTTTCTAATAAAAATGTATATTACATAGAAACTTAGGCCAAATTCCAGGAAACTTGGTGTATGTATTGCACTTGCTAAATATAGTATAAATGGGAAATTATTTTGTATGAAAGTATTATGTGTACGTTTCATGTAAGATTCCCTGCAGAGGAAAAACTACATAGCACACTATATGGCGGCCTTTGGAAGTGCGTACCAGTTTGTACACGTTGTAGTAGCTATCTTTAAGGAGGACCAGCAATTTTAAAAGTTAGGACATCTTTATTATTACACTCAGCAGGTCCCCTAAAAAACTACAAAATAATTCAACTTCTGTAGGTTTGAGTTCGAGTTCCGAAGCGGAACCCACTTTGCAGTTAACAGATACTTGATTCAAGCATATGCTAGAGAAATAAAGATGTTCACAAATATTTATTTAGTCTAACCAAGGACACATAACTCGGCATGAGCAAAGTGCCCCAGATTTTACCGGACCTAAACCCTGATCTTAAACTCTGGATGCAGTGATAAAAAAGACCAATATACATATTAAATAATAGATAGAATATGCAGTAAATACAGGAGGTGTTGTGATACAATAATAAATATTACATGATTCACTCAAGAATTCAAGTTTGCAAAGTTGGTCTCTATACCCCATTTCCTAGATGCAATACATTTCAATTTGATTTGATTTTTGCAGCTGGGAGATCAGTATCTTAAAAGTGCAGCATTTGCAGGAAAATACTGTGCTAGGTATCTCAAATCACGTACCAAAATCGTGGTTTGCCACATATTGCAGTTTTAAAGCCTGACTGATCCACCATCGGCTCTGTATGAAGACAGGTTGGCAGGACAAATTTTACAAAGAAGTACAGGAATATACAAATGTACACTAACCAATAACAACTTAAATTATGCAATGCAGTCAACATTTTTGAGCCCAGAACCACCATTAGCCCTTTAAAACATACTGATGGGTATGGGGAATTGCATGAAACATCAAAAACATTCTGCTGACTTCATAAAACTGGAGTGTTTGTTCCCTCTGTAGTTGTTGGACTACTTTATCAGAATTTCCGCAAGCCTATTATGAAAACTGTAGTTTAGCCACAGCTGGATGGCGAATTCTGGACACCCCCATAGCTCTTCATGGTCAAATAAAAGCCAACCATAGCAGCTTTATTTAAAATGATGTTGCCCTCATTGGTACATAACTCGTGTTGGCATCAGATGTATCCAGAACATTTGACATACAGATGTGCAGTTTTCAGATATGTTCCTCTCTCCGGTTTATATCCAGAAAGGCATGTGACAGTCAGATGCATCTGTGAACAACTAAGCGTAGACTTTTGAGCATTCATCTTAATAAAATAAACATTTGCTATTCCACCCCAAAACAAAAAAGTAACTCCCGAGATACCCGGATCATAAACAAGCTTGTAAAGCCTTATTAAAAATACACTGCAGGGACAGTAGTCATCACTAAGACCTCCCCGCATTTAGTGTTCCTTACATACAAAGTGCAACCAATCAGGAAGAAGGGAGTTAGTCTTCACATTTCCTTTCATTAAGACCAAGGTGTTCTGGGTTTGGAGATCGAAGGACGAATGGAACCTTTTGGAGCTGGCTTTGACCCAAACCAAGACATCTATAATAATAACAAATATAAACATCTATAACCGATAAGGGGTAATATTTGTTTGTATAAAATTATGTTGTATTTTTAAGGTACTGGCCCATATAATAAATTCCAAGACATGTTGTAGGTTGACACTAATAGAAAACTGTGTTATTGGTAAGGGAATACGGGAAAAGAAACAACTTAATTCTACTGATGTATGGAGCCCGCAAATCTCACCTTGTATTCTAAGGTCTCCTTAACCAGGTTTTCTTCTTCTACAGAGAAGTTTAGCAATACAGATACAGCTTTGATGAGATGAAAGGCCTGGAACAAAACATATGTCAGCTAGGGCAAGTTTAAAACTACTAACATTAAAGGAACACTATACAAATATGTATTCCCAACCCTATAGTGTTAAAACCACCATCTAACCCCTGTGACCCCCCTTTCCCCTATTTACTATATAATTAAATCTTACTTTGATTCCAGTCTGCTCCTGCTGGCTCTGCCTCTGATCTGAGTGCTTGGCTGACTTCATCAGAAATGATTCTCTCAGCCAATCACAATGCTTTCCCAAGGAGGCAGATCAGGGGCAAAGCTAGTGCAAGCCAAACATTGCCCTGGCCAATCAGCATCACATTACAGAGAGATTAATTGAATCAATGCATCTCTATGACGAAAGTTCAGTGTCTCCATGCAGAGGATGGAGACACTGAATGGCACTACTGCACAGTGTGCAGCACTGCCCCAGGAAGCACCTCTAGTAGCCATCTGAGGAGTGACCAGTGGAGTTATTCCTAGGCTGTAATGTAAACACTGCATTTTCCCTGAAAAAATAGTGTTTACTGCAAATAGCCTGAAGGGAATGATTATACTTACCAGAACAAATACAATAAGCTGTAGTTGTTCTGGTGACTATAGTGTCCCTTTAACTTTGCTGTTCAGAAGGTAGTTTTTCTTGGGTATTCAGTCTAAGGAAGCAAGTAATGTAGCAAAATAGAGCAACAGGGGGGTTTGAGACACATGGAGGGACCAAGGGCAATTTTTGTTCTGGGACTCAGGGATTTCTAGTTATGCCTCTGATAGCACCTTTAAATATTATTTGCCTGTAAAAAGACACAATAAGATGACAAATTAAACTGAATAGATTAAACTTGAGAGACAGAGTGTAGATGCATATGGCCTTAAATCTCTGTCTCATCTACTAGTACATTCTGCGATAGGAGCCAAGTCACTTAATGCCTCTCACCTCTGCCTCCCGTGCAGACATAAACTTCAAAACAACATGTTTCAGATACTCAAAATTGATCTCCCGCGAGTCATTCAGGTCAGAGTTATTGGTCACAGTCAGCGCGGGGGTGGCTAGCTCAGGACTCAGTTTCTCTCGCATTTCGTTAATTTCAGGTTCTGGTTTTATTTTCTGTAAACAGAGAATAGAATGTTACAAAGAGATACAGAAAAGCCACTTCACACAGGTGGTGTGGAAAGCCCTGTGTATTAACCGAGAAAAACAATAGCAAATTATTTAACCAGGAAGAATATATGTTTTGTGCTGACAAGGCACTTCCTCGGAGACATCTTTCCTACATATGGCACAGGTTTACACACATCACACCTCCAATGCAAAAAAAAAAATACTATAACAATCAGACACAGCCTAAGTTGGGTCTGCTAATCAAATAGAGACAATCGGAAAGCAGATGAATTTCCCCACATGGATTATGAAAACATTAACTAAATGAATAGCAGAAGACTTACAAAATACTCGTAACTGGAATATAATAGAAAAGGAAAAAAATATCAATTTCATAAACAGGAAGAAACTCCTGATTAAAGCAATGTCTCTGAAATAAAAATTAGATAGGCTGATCATTCCAGACCAACCCAACAAAAAGGAGAGATCAACCAAGTAGTCGAAGAGAGGAGGACACTCTAATGGTATAACAACCAACTCCCATCAAAATACACAATGTAACAATCAATATGTAAAGCCAAAAACTCAATACAGCACAAGAGGTAGCAAACAGACAAGAGATTGTAAACGGATTAGTAACCAGACATCCCAAGTCTCCCACTCCCACATTTTGCATGCGGCTCCCAGACACCCGCAGAACATGTATATCATCCCGGAAATCACACACAATCTGACATACAATTTATATTAGATTGGGTGTATTGATCACCAGGATATTATACAGGATTTTTGCCCCCCTTCCCTCATACTAAGCAGGGGCCAGTGGGGTGCTGGCCCTTTAGGAGCCGACTATCAGCCGCACAGGAGGACTGGAGGGAGAAGAGAGGCTGGAGTTAGCTGCCACTGCATGCTCACTCCTATCAGCCTCAGCCAGGACCAGAGCATCAAGCAAGCCACCCTCCAGAAGACAAAGGTAAGCTAACAAGAGTGTATCGGAGTGTTTGTATCGGTATGTCAGTGTGTGTTTCTGTGTGTTTGTATCTGTATGTTTGTGTCAGTGTGTATCTGAGTGTTTGTGTCAGTGTGTGTGTGTATCTGTATGTCAGTGTGTATCTGAGAGTGTGTATCTTTGTGTGTGTGCGTGTATCTCTGTGTGTATGTGCGTGCATCTGAGTATGTGTCAGTGCATCAGTGTGCGTGACTAAGTGTATCCATCAGTGTGCGTATCTGAGTGTATGTATCTGTGTGTGTATGTGCCAGTGCGTGTATCTGTGTGTCAAGGTGTTCATACATGTTTGTGGGCTGTGTGTGTGTGTCTGTGTGAGGGGAGGGTGCACACGTGTTGGGGGAGGACGTGCGCGGTAGCTGGTGAAGCCACCTCAATAAAATGCATTTTTGCAAGCTGGGATGTCTGGGTTAGAACCAAGTGAATTAAACCTGTGATCAAAAAATAATTACAAAAAAGCTTAAACAGGAAGTATACTCAAGCAGGAAACATTCAATAAATGGGCGGCTTATTCAATGCCTAATGATAGTAATGATAGCATTGAAACCCTGGGGCCACCTTGTACATAATTCAGATATCCAAAATACTTTGCATTTTCTATGCTTTTTGTGATCACCACCCTGAATAGGAACTGTACATCTTCCTAGGCTCCAGAACCTGAATTTATTAGTATCATCTTCATCACATTTGTGAAAATATTGGGCAACAGGCGACTTAAGATTTAAATTCTCTATATCCAATGAGTGTGCTCTAAAAAGGGACATGACATCACATGGCCCCAGGGAAAGTCAAAAATTTGTATAATTAGAATGGATCGCCTGAACCTTCCTCATACTTTGGAAAAATGGAAATGCAGAGGAGGAAACCGTGTCTTGCTCTGCATTCCGGCAGCACTACGAGCGAGGTTACACTGACAGTGTGTAAAACTGTAAATAAAGATACATTCTGTTTACAGATATAAACAAACAAAAAATTGGAGTGAGAGGTTGGAATGTAGGGGAATACACAAAATGACCTAGAAGGATAATGGCCAGACTCCGCTCATCTCAGACTCCTCTCCGAATATTTAAATATTCACTCTTTATATTAGTGGTGTGCAGAAAACAATCTCTAAATGCACAAAGGGTCATTTACAAATGTACTCTCTGTTACGTTCCTCAGGCCATCACTTCCATATTCCCCCTGCTACCTCTTGTCTCAAATCCCTATCATATCCTTTAAATTGCAAGCTCACGGGCCGTCTATCTAAGAACTTTGTATAAAATAGCTTCAGAGATTAGATCTTCGCTCACAGGCACGGCTTTCTTTACCTTTTTTATTGGTCTGTGCATACTGTATGTTCTACTCTAATTGTACAGCACTGCGGATATGTGGGCGCTTTATAAATGCCAGTCACAATTAAACACTCACCAATTCCTTTTGTAATGTCTTTTTTAGCTCTGCCATCCTTTGTTGAAGCTGCTTTATAGTCTGCAAGAGGAGAAACCATTCAGTTTGTCAGTGATATCAATCTAAATAATGTTGCATTTAAATGGCATGAAATGAATAAGGACGGAAAGTGAAAGCATTGTGATTTGCAACACCTTGTAACAGCATTTTGCAGATGCTTTAAAACCATACATACGGTGACATTGAAAGTAAATCTGAAAAGTTTCCGTTTTACTGTTTTCAAGTTATTTAAGGCTTAAAACACGCCAGATAGATTTTAATACTTTTCAAATTAACCACTGTGTGTTGTACTCTTCGTCCAAGCATGGGTGACACCTCTATGTGCTTTTCATTATTTGTAGGCCATTTCCCATTCTTAGTAGAGCATATCATCAGCTTTTATATGCTAGTGAAGCTCTATGAGGGCCCTAGATAATAATACATAGAAAGCAATCCCTTAGGTAACCATGCTTGGAAGAAATGGAGTACAGCATCTTTTTTTTTTTTTTTTTTTTTTTTTTAAAGGGACACGATAGTCACCTAAAAAACTTTAGTTTAATGAAGCAATTTTAGTGTATAGATCATACCTCTCAGATTTCACTGCTCAATTCGCTGCCATTTAGGAGTTAAATTACTTTGATTCTGTTTATGCCGCCCTTGTCAAACCTCCCTTTGCTATGATTGACACCATTAAAAAAAAAAAATGGTTTCACTTTCAATCAGATGTAATTTATCTTAAACAATTGTATCTCTTTCTCTGTAAATTGAACTTTAATCACATTCAAGAGGCTCTTGCAGGGTCTAGCAAGCTTATAACACAGCAGGGGATAAGAAAATCTAAATTAAACAGAACTTGCAATAAAGGAAGGATAAACATTAAATGACTATTTACAGGAAGAATTTATGAAGGCTGTGCAAGTCACATGCAGGGAGGTGTGACTAGGGTTCATAAACAAAGTGATTTAACTCCTAAATGACAGACAAAGTGAGCTCCTTGTCTTTCCTCCTCCTAATACTGATCCTCCTCTTTCGCTCTCCCTTCAAGTTTGTGGTACCAACATCAGTCCATCCTTGCAAGCGCGCTGTCTTGGCGTCATACTTGACTCTGGTCTCACCTTTGAGCCTCACATCCAGAATGTTGCCAAATCCTGTAGATTCCATCTTAAAAACATAGCCCGCATCCGCCCCTTTCTTGCACCAGATACTACCAAGGAGCTTGTCCATGCTCTAGTAATTTCCCGCATGGATTACTGTAACCCTCTCCTGATTGGTCTTCCCAAAAGCTGTACTGCACCCCTACAGTCCGTAATGAACGCTGCTGCTAGACTGATTTTCCTCTCTAGTCGTTTCTCTCACACCTCACCCCTCTGCCAGTCCTTACATTGGCTTCCTGTATGCTATAGGAGTCAATTCAAGGTACTAACTCACACCTATAAAGCACTGAACAACTCTAGCCCCTCTTATATCTCCTCACAGATCCATAGGTATGTCCCTTCTCGGTCTCTCCGCTCTGCCCGTGACCACCTCCTGTCCGTTGTCCGCACTCGTACGGCCAACTCGCGCTTGCAGGACTTCTCGCGGGCAGCTCCCTTCCTATGGAATAGCCTGCCTACCGCCATCAGACTCTCCCCATGTCTTGCATCTTTTAAGAAGTGCCTTAAAACCCATCTCTTTAGGAAAGCTTATGGCCTCCAAGACTAACCAATACCTCACATACCTGTCTCTTGCCCTCTCCTACCTAAAGGGCAGTCCACCTTATTTGATTGCAAATTCCTGTCCTAATGTGTTTTACACCCCACCTCCTATAGAATGTAAGCTCGATCGAGCAGGGTCCTGTTCAACCTATTGTTCCTGTAAGTTTATTTGTAATTGTCCTATTTATAGTTAAATCCCCTCTCATAATATTGTAAAGCGCTACGGAATCTGTTGGCGCTATATAAATTGCTATAATAATAATAATAATAATGATCTATACAACAAAACTGTTTCATTAAGCTAAAGTTGTTTAGGTGACTATAGTTTCCCTTTAAATTCTTTATTTATATACTTACACACAAGCCAGTTAGAGACCTTCACGAATGCATTAGAACTTCGATCATATACAGAAAACATAAGCCATTAATGTATACAATGGTCAATGACCCAATGAAGCATAACAGGTACTGGGAATACATATAACATTGCTATGTGATCATCATTTTCACTTCATGCTGTCTGGCTACGGGTGCGGCATCATCATTTATATGCCAATTGTAATGAGTCAAGACCTTGACAATTGTTCCTAATCTTCAAACAACTCTAGCAGTAGAGTTTTCGTCGATATCTCTTAGGAAGAGACATGGGAATACACTAAATACCATTGGCTGACCCTGAAAAGTAGGTTAGTAACCACTGGTATAGGAAAACAGCATATTGGGCGTGAGTACCTTATTCTTCTCTGAAATCTGCTGCTCCATTACACGTTTCTCCTTTTGTAGTTGAGCAATATCCCCCACCATGATCTCTCCATTATGTTCTAGGTTATCTCTACCATGAAGACGATCATGCTGGGTTGACACCTCTTCTTGGAGTGAAGACACCTAAGAGTGCAATAAATAAACTGAATATTGCTATTTGATTGCTGGAAGAAAAAAAAGCTCCCATGAAAACAATTCAAGAACTAGGATTGGCTGACGGATTTCTGGGACTTCCCGGTGTCTGCAGAAACTGAAGATCCTTAGTATTTGCATTAAGTAAGGAAAATTAGTAGGAATTGTTTTAGAATATGTTTCTTAGAATGCTTTTTTTGTGAGTTTTGGCTGGTTGAACAGAAGGATAGATTTTTGACATTTGCTTTTGTGTTTAGTACTTCCCCACAGATGTTGTTGGGCTACAAATGTCATAGTTCTCTTCCAGTCTCTGTCTGGCATACAGTTATGGCCGCTGTAGCCAAAAATGCTCAGTGAGAACCCATGCCACATTATATTTAAAAAAAGGGGTTAAACCTGCAGTGTCCCTTACTATTTTGCTACATAATATAAATTTAGGTCAAAAACAATAAATTGTGGCGAGAACACTGCGGTGACCGGCTCTCTGAGATCCTAAAATGGCGGATCCTCTCCATGTGGACTCAAACACAGCGAGTTCCACCCTGGGGGATTCCCGCGACTATCGCTGAGGCCATGACACGGCTTGACCTGATCTTCCACCGCTTTTGGCTCAAACTCCGGCGACGCCTTGCAGCGGGGCCCATGAAGAGAGTGAGGAAAGGCGGGAAACCAGCGGCACAGGGGCCTACTCAGGGCACAACTACAGTGAAGCAGCATGTATACCCAAACGTATGCCCACCCAGGCCGAGAGCCACACGGGGCAAGCAAGCCCTACATCGCCCACGAAGATGGAAGATAGACCGCACACAGCGGCGAACAACATCTATATCCTCCGATCACCCTAAAAAAGGGTCAGGCTCGGACTCTAGAAGTACCCGAGTCGGTGGTACACAGATGGCGGCTCTCACTTGGACCTGGGGCTGGAGAGGCACCCGACCCTGGAGAGAAGTTATCCCTAGCCATGAAGCAATTCTGCCACTGGTATAGGCTGAGGCTCAGCAGCACTTACTCAGAGACACTGGTCACGGACATCCTTACGAGCACTGTGATTCTAAGTTGATTTGCTGGTGACACGGGCATTTTGCTTTTCCTTTCTTTGTAAGGTGAAATAGTAGCAAGTAATATTTCCGAGACCAAAATCTTATCTTGCCAAACAAGACCACGCTAGGCGCTAAGCGCTATTCAGCATAACGTTGTTTCTTTTTTTTTGTGTGTGTTTTTCTTGTTTTGTTTTTTTGCTAAATGTCATACTGTTTTGAAGGCCTATAGTCGCCCACAAGTGCATACCACTAGTCACAGCTAGATATGGTTCTGCGCTTGCCATTATAATCTACAAAAATTGTGCATGTTCTCCCTAAATGCCGCCTCACATGTAAGCTCTCCTATACTAGAATTGTATGTTACCTGACCATGCACTCCAGGAGATAGGGTACTGTACTAATACCACTGCTTAACGTACATAATAATACTGGCCTTACCAATATGTATGCTCCACCTAAGCCTATTCTGCTCCAGCTAATATGTTAAGGTACTAGCAGAACACATGGAGACCTATGGCCGGGGACCTAATCCCATGAAACCTAAACGTGCAAATCCTTATTTTAAGGGGGCCACGTCTCTTTCCTCTCTTTCTCGAGTAACTGAATGCTAAAATTGTCGAGACCCGCATAAAACATGTTATAGCTTGAATATCTTCATAATATGAAAATTGTGCTAAGACCAAACTGTCATACATATGTACTATTGTGTCAAACTGTACTTACATACGCCGCTGTGGCAGTGTAAGATGCATTGTTATCACTTGCACAACGAAAATAAAGAATTAATCAATAAAAAAAAAACAAAAAAAAAAACAATAAATTGTTAGACTTTTTTTCCCTAATCACCTGTGATGAGATTGATAATTTAGGCTAAAAGAGTTTGAATGTTAGCTATAGAAACATATTCAAACTTGGCTCTCATGGACAATTGAATGTTTTTTGGCTCACCAGAGGATAAAATTCTACATTTGCAGCAACGTTTAACAATATGACACAATCTGCAGTTTTTATCCCATCTGATATCTCACAAACAGGCCTGGACTGGCTATTAGGTAAATAACCAGCAGGTCACAATGGGAATTATTACCACAGACACTGTCTGATACATTCAGCAGTGCCAGACTAGAAGGAGCAATACAAGCGGTCTGCACTAGCTACACGTGCAGACCACATGTTCGGCCTACCAGACCAGTAGGAATCAGCATTTCTCCCTCTCTCTGGCCAAATGAAAGCAAGAAGCGGGAAATTAATGCTTTTCCCTTGATGTGCACACACACTAAATCACAAACAATCCAATCCATACACATTCTACACCACAAGCAGCCTTTTCCTGGAAAAGCAAAAAGCTGCCTACAACACATTGCTCTTTCCCTGGCTCTGCCCTCTCCTCCTGGGTTGCTTTGACTATAAAACAACAAGGCTGAGTTTTGTGTTGTGTTTGGATCTGGGCACAAGTAGGCACTATTACATTGTAAACAACAATAAGAACAACTAGAAAAGCTACAATTTCTGGGGAAATTGTGTGAAGTGTTCTTGCCTCCACTATTCCGTGAACCATTCGGCGAAACGTTCCACAAAGTAATAGCAATCCAACCGGGAACAATCCGCACGTTTTGGTATATTTTTGTCTATGTAGTGTAAAAACTGTGGGAGGAGTTAGGGTGGTAAATTCGGCTATAATAAGAATAAGAATAATAATAATATATATGTGAGATAACATTAAGTGGTCTTGCTATGCAAGAACACTTAACTACAACAAAAAAGGTGCTGAATCCAATTTCAGACTAGATTATTCTTACTGTATATATGTCTATCTGCAAGAGAATAACAGAAAAAAATGATCATACTTGTTTGTTAGCTACATTTGCTACAATTCACAGATATCTTTAACAAGCTACTGGCAATTCACTACAACGTACAGCAATGCCTAAGGCAGACCCCTACCTGTGATTCACTTGCCAGTAGAGCCTCTTTCAGCTCCTGCAGCTGCATCTTTGCAGTACTAGATTGCTTCTCAGCAGATTCCTCACTTAATAAGACTCTGCTTTTGTAATTTTCCAAATCAGATTGTAATTGTTGCATTTTTGAAACCATGTTGTCATAATCTAAAAAAAGAGAGAGAAATTAATAAATAAATATGACAGTTTTGAGGTAAATTTGCCAAGAAAGTCAGCATATTAAAGGGACACTAGAGTCACCAGAACAACTATAGCTTAATGTAGTAGTTCTGGTGAGTATAATAGCTCCCTTCAGGCATTTTCATGTAAACACTGCCTTTGCATGGAGACACTGAATTTTCCTCATAGAGATGCATTGATTCAATGCATCTCTATAAGGAAGTCCTGATTGGCCAAAATGGCATTTGGCCCCGCCCCAGTGCTGATTTTAGCCAATCCAATGCTTTCGCTATGGGAAAGCATTGGATTGGTTAAAAATCGGCCATTTTGATGATGTCACAAAGGGGGCGGATACAGTGCCGGCGGACCCACGCGGCACTGGAAATAAGGTGACGTTTAAACTTTTATAGGGGGGCTAGCAACCTAAATGGTGGGTCCAGCATTATAGGGTCAGGAATACATGTTTGTGTTCCTGACCCTATAGTGTTCCTTTAAACATACTGGGAGGAAAGATAGAAATCAGAGGTGCCAGAATGTAATGAACTGCCACAGGCTGAATGACCAGTGACAGGATATGCATGGTGGCAAGGAAAGGGTTGATGTTGGAGGTTCCGTCAGCTTTGAGTTGTTGCATGGTAGAT
The DNA here is from genome assembly GCF_036172605.1 of Pelobates fuscus. Lineage (NCBI taxonomy): Eukaryota > Metazoa > Chordata > Amphibia > Anura > Pelobatidae > Pelobates > Pelobates fuscus. The sequence goes on from NC_086325.1 coordinate 105,241,717, forward strand.
TAGTAGTAGCTAGGCAGATTCTCAGGTACATTGGCAGAATGGAGTTTTCTTGAGAGCCGATTGGAGAATAGGGACCTAGCTCTGGATTGGCACTAAGCGTAAGGATAACGGCGGGAAAGTGGCTTCATATTTTAGGGCTCACCTCAAGAAACTGTTGGAAACTGTGGAGAAGACTGAGCTACCTGGATCCCCAACCTCTCTCCCTTTATTATTTTCTTGTATGTGGGTTGCCCTACAGTCGTGGTATTTGTATTCTAAACAGAGGCAAAACCGTGGTTAGTAAGTTATACAGTATTGGAGTTGATCTAAATGTATTGGGGTGGGCAGAGCTATATAGACTATATGAAGGTTTCAGATTACAGTTTGGATTCTAATTGTTATACTCTTTTTAAGAAAATAAAAACACCATGGCCTTTGCCCAACATTTAAAAGTTGATTAATGTGTCTGCGTTCATTGTGATAAAAAATATAGATTAGTAAATTTTCGGTTAAATTCTCCAACTGGCTCTTCTCATGAGAAAGAAGCCGCTAGAGTTCTGTCCTTAGATGTGATGAGGCAGTGTCATTTTCACATATCGTGTGGATTGCGTTAAGTCCCGCTAGCAGACACTACATGCCAAATGCAATACAGATAGCTGAACAAAGCGCACCTCCTCTCAGGGCCACTATCTCCTTGTCTTTTTGCTCAAGTTCTTCCTTCGTCTGAGCGAGGATGCGTGTGTTATCTTCAATCACAGCATTCAGACTGGCCACCTGTAAAGAAATGAATGTGTCAAAGACTTTACATTACTGTAAAAATCCATTTGAGAGATAAGGAAATCCTTTAACTGTTTAGCATACTCCGTGATCCTGACCTTCCAGACTACTATTACAAATGGGGAAACAAGGAAGTTTAATTCAACACGGAAATGTAGTTTTAGTGGAAATCGCTTTCTTTCACCATTCGATTTCCCACAAGAAATATTAAAGAGCTAAATACATATATAATCTTGACTACCGTTCAACGCGGGGTACCGTGCTGGTGGCCCCATTTGACCAAAATCTCCCATCAGCTACACAAGTGGCTGCATGTCATATCAGGGTGCTGTGTAATGCACTTTTATATGTGTGCATACAACTGCCCTCTGTCAAGACTCACGCATATATTTTCATAAGAACAACTTGCCATTCATTTAATGACTAATCGTTGGAGGTTAATCACTCTCTATCTGGAAAAGTTTTTTCCAATGTCAAAATCTAAATCTCTAATGAATATTAAAAAGCATACCGATAACTTGGCATAAACTCCAGAATGGGATATTCACGACTTGCAATTTCATGAAATATTCACAGTCTGTTCATTTCTAACTTTATTGTACAAATATCGTATTAAAAACTGATTTCACTATGGTCCATGTATACAACAGCTTTGGCAGTGGGCTCTTGTGCTTCACATAGACTTCTGCTATCCTCATGTTTGACCCATGTACAGACAACAATACTGGTTGCACAACATACAAAACCTCCTCAGGCACGTCCCTTTCTCAAAACACTATTTAAAGGTTAACTGTGAGCAAAGTGTTTGTGTTTGCAGTGTCTCTTTGATCACCTGTTGCTGAAGTTCTTCCTTTTGCTTCCTCGTTTCCTCCAGAGCTTTAGCGATCTCAATGCACACAGTCTCTCTGCTGCTCAGTTCATCCTGCAGAGAAGAGTTGATTTATCAAACTAGGTAAAACGAAAAGGCCAGCAGTACCAGGTCTGCATGTATTTTCGAAATTGGCCATTTAGGCCTACATTTTCATATTAAACTTGGAATTCCTGTCAATTTTCACCTTATGAAATATTTTCAGCTTGGACTTCAGTAAAATGATTATGAAAAACTTTTGCTACTAAAACAGGAAGGATCCGTCCTTGGATTTAGATGGTGACTCACTACTTGTAGAACTTTGATCCAGAATGACTAGAGCTTTGCAAATGTCCCATAAAAGTAGTAAATATAAAAGCCTTCCCCAGTCGGTAGTCAGAATAGTTTAATTAAATAAATAAAAAAAATATATATTTTTTTTTTAAAGCTTGTTTGCATAAGCAGAATATATATTATTTTCCTTGTTAAAAGCTTTTTATGAAGCTAAAAAGAGCAACTTACCTGTTACAAACAGTCAAAAATATTACAGAAATGAACATGAAGAATGAAACTGTGTTTGTAGCAAGTATGGAAAAAATGCAATTACTATGTGTTATTTATAGTACACTTACCTTCATTTTGGCTTGCTCAACTTCCTGCCTATTGAGAGCAGTTTCCAACTCTTTGCTCCTTCCTGTTAGAACCTCATTTTCTTGTTCCAGTTGGCTCTGTTAAAGTTAAGGTAATGTCTGTTTTGTTACTATCATGTTTACATCCAACATAGTAAATACAGTGCTGCTTTGTGAAGTATGTGTGGCAGCCAGCTGGTTTATTTCGAACAGGTAATGTTAACATTGTAGGGTTTGCTTACTAAACTGGGACTCGTAGAGAACTGACAAAGTGAAAATGTTAACTCAGAGTCATATATGAAAAATACATCCAACTTTGGAACCTTCCATACTAGAGAAGGATCAGACTGACAGTTAAAAGAGTAATTCCAATGTCCATAACCACTTCTGTTTTTGAAGTGATAATGGAGGAAGGAATCTGGCTGTGCAGTGTTTCAGCTTGCTCACATTGCTCAACTAGTGTCCGGCACAAAAAAGTGCAAATAACTCTTCTTGACCAGTGTGAGCAAGCTAAACCGCTGCACAGTCAGATTCCTTCCTTGACTTTGATACGGGCCACCTAATGTCAATTCTGTGCATGTTTAACATCTAGCGTCAGTGCACACTGCGCGCTGGCGACTGGCATATTCTGATCCATTTACATTTTGTTAAACTCCCTCCTGACTTTTTGTCGACTCAAAAGGAACTTTGCCCTGAACTGGATTATGGCAAGTAAAACATTTTATTTTAAGTAGTTTTGTAGTGATCAGGAGGGGGAACCTAAAAATAATGCCCAAGAGGGCATTATTTATAAAGGTTGGTGTAACCCTGTAAGAGGTTATGAATGTGGTCATGGAGGGGTTAAAAGGTAAACCACCACAAGTTTAGATATTTCAACTTGATCCTACTGTCAGATCTGAGGCCTGCAGTGATCATTGCAGCTCTAAACCTGTACCTAAGAGCCGTCGATCAAGCAGTCTGGAAGGAGTGTTCTGGGTTGTCTGTGTGAATTTTGTCCATGTTTAGCACATGTATTGTGCACGAGGCATGTACAACTCGTGTGGAGCTCTCTCTCTCTTCCCATCAGAGATGTGAATCCTACACACGTAGACAATGGATTTGCTGAAAGCTGTATACAGCAGTGTTCACCAATGTGTAAATTGATTATGGCATAGCTGTCACCAGTTTACAATGCAGTTACACTTAATCCAAGTAATGAGAGGAACTAATCTTGGGGATAAAATATGTATCCCATAAACCTCTTCTGTGCAACAATTCATGGTATAAGACTCTCTCTAATGAGATGGGGAGAACAGAGGATCAAGTGAAACTTTGCAGGTACATTTTTTGTTTTCATTTATTTTTGCACTTTTAATTAATCATATTTATATTGCATTAAAACAGAGGGTGATCTTTTACCCGCTAAAAGATAGAAACTTGCATTGGATCTTGCAGTCTCATAGCTCATGCACAGTGCTGCAGAATCTGTTGGAACTTTATAAATAATAATAATATTTCACAGTCTGTTTGGATGAGGTAATGGAGCTTCGGCCTGCGTGTAGTCTGAGCCTCCTGCGAGCATGACTTACTATTTTGTGCTGTGCTGCTGTTTTATCAAAGTCTCGAGCACCTTCCAGAGCAAGAATTTGGGCCTCAAACCGTTCCACTTTTTCAGCAAACTGCTGTCTTACACTGTGCAGCTGCTGCGTCAGCCTGTTAGTTTCTGCCTCCATTTCAGCTTGCTGCAATATATTCCATCAGAGAAAGACAAGCATTAACTATCACCAGCACCATATACTCATGTCGAGCTTTGTTATGTGACTCGATTTTCAAGATTTCAATAGGAAGTCTATTTCAGAAAAGTATCACAGAGGAAACAATTTTACTATAACCGAGGTATTATTTGGTAGGGTTCAGCTACTACTGATATGTGCACATATTTACTGCTGGTGTAAACATCTAAGCATGCATATATGCAAGTGAGCTGACAAAATCAATTCATGCTTTTTATCATGTGCTTATGTTTCAGTGCAGCAGCGTCCATCTCTCTAAGGATGTGATGTGTTACCAACTGTGAAAGTATATACAATTCTCACCAGAGATTTAATTTGTGCTTCTCTGTCATTTAACTCCTCCTCTCGCCGTCGCAGATTCTCACGGACAGATTGTAATGTTTGCTCCAAACCTTTGAGCTAGACGGAAACAAAAGACCTTATATGTAATCTGTTACCCAAGTACAATTCCTATTGCAGTTTACCTATAAAAAAATGTGTAAACCATATATAAAGGATTATTGTTTATTAAAATCTACTGCATAATAAATGCTTTGGAAAGGTTGGACATTCAAATTAATTTCACAAAATGTGTTCTAATTTCTTATTTTATTGATATTCATCTACTTATTTAATAGATGTTATTAAGCAATCTACAATTTGCCCTGAAGAAGACAAGAGTTAATTTGTGGTCCACAGTCATTAGATCTGCATTTAGTGTGTGTCCAAGGCATGTATCCATCACTTCTAATCAAACCATAATTGTACTTTCTATTCTGGGCAGTGGGCCAAAACCTTCTGGTTACCAACCATCTATTTCAAAGGATCCAGATTTTAAATACTAAAACTATGGTTACCGAATCTAATATCGATACAGTGTAATGCACTTTGAGACCACGTGGTATTCTGAGTCAATATGTCTAGATAGCAAAAAGTAGAGCTCTGAAAAATAATAAGGAAAATAATGTTTAAAATGGACAATCGTGTTTCAAGATACTACCATTTACAGATTTATCCTTACATTACCAGTTTCTTGTACTGAGATAATGATCTCCAACACGCACCATTAGTGTTCCGGGATGGGTTTTAAAAATATTTTGAGGACTTTTTAAACAAGGATGGCAAATATGTTCCAATCACATGATTCACGTAACAGCACTAAATCTTAAAACTTGCAGAACAAGAACAAAACTATTTACACATATTTTCATGCTTTATTGGTCACACTGAAGTTATACTTCCTTTTTTTTTTATTAGAGTACTGATATGCTTTAACATAACATTTTCTGCTTCACATACTGATTAATATCTGGCAGATCATAACACTATGTTAAAGGACACTAAAGTCACTAAAACTACTTTAGCTTAATGGACACACGGTTCCCATAATTCCAAGCATGGACACACCATAGAGTAATCACTACTCTATGACGTTGCTGTGCTGGGAATTGTGGAAACAGCGAGGGAGCATGGTAGTTAGCTCTGCCCCCTCCCTCAGCCCTCCTGTGCTGACAGCTGTACTGCTGTCAGTATCAGTGAGTGTGCCGCCGGATCGCTTATGCAGCCGCCCGGCACATTCACTGATACGGACAGCAGTCATGCACCACATGAGATGGGGCAGCTGGCCGCGAGGTATCCCCCTCAAGGTGTGCCACCGGACCAGCCACGTGTGGCCAGCGACCGCAATATTATTAAAAATGACTGCAGGGCTCCCTATATTTAGAGTTGTGCAGTCCCCAGGTACCACGGCCCACCGGGAAATTTCACAATATCACAGTGGGCCGGTCCGGCCCTGGAAGTAATTTAACTCCTAAATGGCACAGAATTGAGCAGTGAGACTGTAGTAATGATCTAAACACAAAAATGGCTTCATTAAGCTAAAGTTGTTTTGATAACTATAGCGTCCCTTTAGGATTGTTAGTATTCACACCAACAGTGCTGTGTCTAGTAGTGATCTACCATGGTCTACCAGAACAATCATATCTTAAAAAACTGGCTCTCATCATCAAAACTTAAAACCCACCAGTGAAGAGCTTAGTTCTCGGAAATCGGAGAATTCACTTTCTTTCTGCTGAAGATCTCCTTGTGCCTCCTCCAACTGAATGCCCAGTTTTGTTACCTTTATAAAGATGCAATTACACAAGAGACACGTAAAATCATCTCACAGCAAACTTTGTTTAAGCACAGATTAAATTCATGTGTTCATTAAAAACCAATGGCCATTTCAAATTATGGCCCTTGTTATGATATATTGCCTCCTGCTCTAAACCTCCTTAATGCAATTATCAAGGGATAATATATGCTTTGGAAAACCCCAGCATATTCTATTAAATTTGTTTCCATTTATAAAAATTTGTATCCTAGAGAGGTTTGCAAGTTAGGAATTTTTCCGAACAATTAGAAAATAAATGTAATTTAATTTAATTTAATTTAATTTAATTTAATTAAAGTTAATGTTGCACCCTAGTATGGATTATTTTACATTATTATTTTCGGTTATATTATAATGTCTTGCTCTGACGTGTAACTCAATGCTAAGGATACACATGGTAAAGTGTGTAAAAATAAATAAAGCTATGTTATTTCTGATTATGCCCTGTATTCAGGGCCGTTCTTGGGCGGGTGTACATGGTGCACCGCTTCCAGGTGCCAGAGGGTGAGGGGCCGCTGCTAGGAGCGGGCCAATTGCTGTGACAGGAGGCCACATGAGGGCACCTCCGATGCTGGCGCTCATTAACCAAGGCAGAGTAGTCACCTACTTACCAGTACGGCAGGTGCATACTCTGCAGAAATACAGTGTGCCCTGGGGAGAAGGACCCAGTGGACAGTGGTGGCGAGGGAGCATTGATGCTCTTCCTGCTCCTCACTGGGTGCGCAAGGAAATAGTAAGGAGCTGGAAGAGCATCAGGGAGAGAACCCAAAAGACTCCTAAAGGCAAGTAGCGGCCTGATGGGCCTAAACAAACAGAACCACAAGAAAAAAAAAAATTGTTTGTGCGTGCAAAAATGTGTAAATGTGTGAATGTTCTTGTCAGTGAGTGTGTCTGTCAGGGTGTGTCAAATCAGTGAGTCTGTGAGTGTTTCTCAGTGATGGTGTGTGACTGCCAGTGAGTGCGTGTCTAGTTAGAAAAAGGGGTGGTGATTATAGATGGAGAGGTGGAGTCATTGCCATAGAAACATCCATGTCTGGACTTGACATTCACAAAGGGAGGAGTCACTAAAATGACTACTCCCACCTGGGGGACACTAAAATAAATTCTGCACCCAGGCATCTGTGACCCAAGGTTGGCCCTGCCTGTATTTCACTTGAAAGATTTTGCATTTGGTTAAATAGTTCCTTTATAACAACTTTTTTTGGTAAGTTTTCTTTATCCTCAATCCACGAGTATCACAGCATGTCATTAATATGCAAAAAATATAAAATAGGACAACACAACATGCTAAAAGATATGTTATAATCAGCGGATTGAGTGTACAAATAATAGTTGGAGTCTCAATATTTGTGTTATTTATCTTTTCTTCTATGTAATGGCTGCTTCTAGTGCTAACAATATGAAACAATAAAATGGAGGGGATAATTGGCTAGAGTAACGTGCGAAGTGGAAGCTGAGCTGTATGTGTATTAAAGTAGGAATGGAGGGAACTAAACAGTATGCAATATAAAGAGACAGAGTGGGATAAGCTAAAGGAAAATAATAAGGAAATTAAAAAACAAAACAAAAAACTTAAGTCCTCAAGTACCCTCAAATTGGAGAATACTTGGACGGAACAAATCTTGGCATGAATGGTGTTATTTTCCTTGGAACCTGACACATAAAAGTCCATATATCATGGGGCCAGAAGCTTGGATCTGCCCAGAGCTTCATGGATTTATTCCCCATCTTTAGCTGGTTATATATGACAACTTAGTAAAAGGGACCACGTAGATGGGAAGAAAAATAAAAAAAAACATGGAAAGAAGTATCGTTTTATTGCTAAAATAAAGACAGGTTTGGTTAAAGGAACGTTCCATACACACACAGACCATCAGCTTGCTGAAGTGCTGTGTGTGTCTGGAATCTGTCATATCTGTGACAGTTTATAAACTTGGCAATTGTTTATGTCAATAGAAATTGGCACTTTTAAAGTTATGGGCAGACACACCTCCCTGGCACTCAGACAGTCAGACTGCACAGAACTAAAAGGAAGGGACAGGCAGGCTGCCTTCCCCCTATTAGATGCGTTGTTTCACAATTAATTGAGAGAGCCGTGAACCCATGTGCGATTCCAGCATAGAGGCTTCTCAATGAATGTCTGTGCTGGGAAAAGAGGTGAAGGCTTGCAAAGGCTGCAGAGAGCAGGTGTGCAGCTGTTCCTCACCCCCCCCCCCCCCCCCCCAATTTACAGAGAGAAAGCTTGCTTGTTTCCTCTTAGGGTATTTCTACAAAATTGCATTTAAAAATAAAAAATTTTAAAAAAGTCAATGGAGTACCCTTAAGCAAATTCCTGGAAACAAACATCGATCAAACAATGCAGTAATAAACTATTCATAGGTTTACTTGTTTGTTTTAAATTTGCTGCTGTGTCTAAAATAATAGATTACTATACAAGGACAGGGGTGTATGATGAAAAGGCACAAGGTGCGGATCATGACACGGCATACGTACTGACCTCATTTTCCAACCGGCTGGTAGAATCTGTGTGCAAGGTCCTTGCTTCTAGCAGTTGTTGCCTGGTCTCATCCAGTCTCATCTCCAAGGCACCCTTCTGTATAAGTGAAAAGTGAATCCATTATGAGCATTCATAATTTGTACAGGTTTCTTGGATTGCTCTCATTCAAATGATTAAGATTTTTTGTTTTTTATTCATCTTTATTTTGTCAAGGATTTTTAACGTGTCTGGCAGAATTATAAAAAGCTTAATTTCTTTCTTTCACTGTTTTATTGATAAAATTAGGTCTCTATTCACTACCAAAATAGACAAAATAAATGAGGAACAACCTCCCCCCACCGCACCCCACACTAAATTGTATTGCAGTTACTGCCAAAAGTAAGTCTACTTGAAGGTCCAACTATGAGCAGAGTCCATACACATCCAAAAAAATATATGAAGTCAATTTAGCTTATGCCCATATATAGGTTTCTGAAAACTACATGTCCTGAGAAGGAGAGACCGTATCTCATAAAACTGGTAGATGATAGTGGGAGAATTTGCTGGGAGCTTATCTTGGAAGGAGTAACCCAGGGAGAGTTATTGGTGCGGTGAACCATGGAACCAAACTAGGCATGGCAGAGAAGATACAGAGCAGTAGTACAAGTAAGTATTATTTTTTTCATACACTTCTTATGCTATAAATAGTAATTTACTAGTGGAGGCTCCTCTGTGTGCGTTTATCCTGTAGTGCAAAGATTTTTAATTCTTTTTAATTTTATTTTTTAAATAAAGCGATGAGACCGCTGGTCAGCATAGCTGTCAAGGATAAATATAGTTTTTTTCAAGTATTGGCATACACCCTGAATCATGTTTATTCTGTTTGGACAGTTTGGGAAATATTTATAAAAACAGAAATGTAAGTTAATGTAAATTAATGTTTCCTTAGTATAGTGGCAGTACATATGGGATGCTTTTAATCATGGTGGGCATGTAATCCTAGAAATAAAGGTGATATAAAATAAACAAGCTGCTCTCCCTCTCGTAGACCAAATGCTGCAAAAATATCAGCATTTACTAACAAACGATAAAGGAGGGGAGATCCGTACTTCCACTACACAACGGAAAAAATAATTTATGGTAATAAAATTTCTGTTTTCCTTACATATAGTGGCGGTACCTGTGGAATATAGCAAGAATTCACCCTGCGCCCGATTCTGAGGAAAAAAATATGTCTAGAATGTAGTGCCTTATGAATATATGAAATGAGGACCATGAAACAGCTTTGCAAATATCTCCTGAACAAGCAAAAGCTTTAGCCACCCAGAATGTTGCCATAGCTCTGGAGGAGTGCGCCTTCACTGGAAGAGAAAGTTTAAGATCCTTAACTTCGTATGCCAACTTGTTTGTGTCCGACAACAAAGGTAGGTTTAGATGGCTCTCTACCTTGATATGGACCTTTGAAGTTGACAAATAGATGATCGGATGTCCAGAAACAGAAGACCTCTTGATATAGATTTCCAGTATTCTTGACGTCCAGAAGGTTAATTAAGGGAGGCTAAAGAAGGGTTCTCGAGACCTGCTGCTGCGGTCTTTTTAGAAAGCTTGACTATTTGCACATCAACCTTAGGTAGATCATACCAATTATTTGTGTCATGTAATTTAAAGATCTGCTTGAAATATTTGGAAATGAATGCCCCTTTTTCTGGGGTTTCCCATTCTCTATGTACTATATCCAGCAGCTTGGGATTTACAGGAAAGTATTTTTCCTGTAAAAAAAAAAAAAAAAAAAAAAAGTTTTTTTTTTTTTTTAAAAGAATTCTCTTCTTCTGTAACCACCGTAACCTCTTCAATGGGACTATTTAATTGCTCAGGTGGGAAACCAAAAAAATCCAAGTTAGAGACTTCAAAGAGAGACATGTAGGAACATTCACTAAAAGATAAATCCAAATAGATTCTTTGGATTTTATCGCTGATTTCTTAAAGGATTCAAATGTTTGCGATAGCTTCTCTTGAAACCAGCTCAAGAACAACATTTTTTTCTGCTAGGATTTTTCACGTAATTCTGCAGAACATTGATTGACATGTTTTCTTTTTACATCCATTTGCGAGTGGAGTAGCACATTTGTCACAAACTAAATGCTTGGATTTACAGGACTTTCAATTTAGGAGCAGGGGTGGGCCTTTGGGTTTCTCTGCTTTTTCCAGTTTGTCTGGAGAGACAGGACTAGACATCGAGGGGGGCAGGGGGGGGAAACTCCCATAACCAGCAATATTGATTATGGGAGTGCCGCTATTTCTTTAAATAAATGACTATTGATATACCACTAGAGGGGGTGGTCTTTTATACCCTTTGCACCCTAGACCTTGTGTCCATGTGGTACATCAATTGATTACCCCTACTTGCTTTATTTTTATACACAATGCAGCTCACCACCTGGGGATCTATCAGGCCGCATATCCCCAAGCAACAACCCGTGAGCTTCACCATCTTCTGTCCAAAGAGTACCTGTCTGTCCCACCCTCGGGACAACTAAGATCTGGAGTACTCAGTCTGTGACAACCTTTTAAAAGGTATGAGATGGAGCAGCTTGTTTTATTATTTTAACTTTATTCATAGGATTGCTTGTCCACCATGATTAAGAACATCCCGCTGGTACTGCCACTATAAGTGGGGTGGGGGAAAGCATTTTTTGGAACCAGTGATATGACAAATGTACTGCTCAGTGACAGTTCGACTACTGGGCTCTGTTTATAGCTATAGAAATTTGACATGACTGCCACATGCTTGTTACTGGTTACATACTTGCCATCCGATGATTTCTAGAGGACAAGTCATGTTGCCTTCAGATATAGATGCCTGTTTTTCGTCACACCTCACTAGTACAGGTGTAGCTGTACTAGTGAGGTGTGAAGAAACAGGATCTGGTTCAGTCCACACAGAACTGCCAAGCCACTGGGCTGATAAAAGCTGCATTGACTATCGAATAGCAGGCTACCTCTTTAAGTAGTTCCTGTAGTCCTTCCTCTCCGGAGTACGATCCCTCCAGCATTCTCTCCAGTGAGCTGACTTTGTCCTGCAGACGGGTGATCAAGGCATCTTTCTCTCTAGTCTCCACTGCAATCTGGTGGAGAGTAACTACATTAGCAATAACTTGGATCTGATCTTAGAAATGCTGTACTGATCTTAAAAATGATAATATCATTAAATATCTGTAAATAATAATAAAGAATGAATGCACAGAAATAGAGCTTGTTTAGAACCACTAAATAAAGAGAGCAAGTATTCCTTAGAAGGTGTATGAAACACTTTACTTTAGCTTTAAGCTGTTCGTGTTGTACTTTCAAATCTTCATAGTCGGCTTGCACCTCCCCCAGTCTCTTCTCACATCCAGAAGCTGAAGACTGAGTCTGAAATGACATGGAAAAAAGCAAACTTATAGTGGGAGCAAAATAAACAATAATTGACATGGAAATCCTTAGAACTACTGTAACTGTAATAAAGGGGCAGGGTTATTCTGCATGGCTATGGATGGACATGTTACAACATATTAATTTAGTACTCACAAGTACTGACAACTGCATAGGAATTAATGCTTTAATTTAAAATAAAATTAAACACCCAGAACGATTCAGTTCCATCATTTAACACAGTCTCTTCATGATTTTAAACTCAGTATTAGAACAGGTAAAAAGAAGAGAGAAAAACAATGCATCATCTTCAGTGACAAAAGTCACTTATTCATGTACAGTTACAGAGTAGCCAGGGGGAAAGCATTCAATACTTGTATTTTCTACCCGTGAAAACCCCCCAAAAAAGTTCACAGAATAAAATGTGTTACATTTGTAACAATCTAGGGCAGGGGAAGTGGGTTTAGCCACTGACCGGTCGGGCCATACATTGCAGGTTTAGGCAGAGGACTCTGACAGCAGATTGGCAATGCTGCATTCTCAGGGAGGTGAAACTTGCTATAATGATGAAATAATAACATTTGGATGGTGTTCTGTTATTCCGTTTTTTTTCTTTGTGTTCCGCATTATATACATGCTTGAACATAATGTATTATTTAAGGTCAGAATGCATTACTTGTGCAGCCTATTCAAAGTGGAATATATAGTTAAAAGTATTTTTTTGTGTAATTGTTTTCTTTTATTGAGGCAAATAAGTATACGTTACAGAAAAAAAGAAAAGGAGATATTATGTGCAAGTACAGCACAATGTTACTACACAGATAATCACAAATCTCCTGGGTGTATCTGCCTCTTTTATATTATGTGAAAGTAAAGAGAAGGTAATAACGATAAAATAAAAACACAAGAAAAACAAGTGAGGGGTATGAACCTCAGTATGCCTTTGAACTGGCTTGTTGTACTTTCCCTAATATCTGTTCCCTGGGCAAAGAGGGAGAGGGGTGTTAGAGTTAATGGTTCTAGGGCGCCTAGCGTCCGATATATAGTCTGCGGCCTGTGATTCCAGTTGCATTTAGTGTCTAAGTAGCATTTAGTGGGCCATCTAGGCTGTTTGTCCGTTTGGCCTGCCTGTGGGATGTAAGTGTAGTGCCCCCACCCTGGTAACAAGGTATGCGATAGGCTGGGATGTGCCTGTGTACAGGTCGGTGTGGTTGTCTTTAGCTTGTCACAATTGCCTTATTAACCCCTTAAGGACACATGACATGTGTGACATGTCATGATTCCCTTTTATTCCAGAAGTTTGGTCCTTAAGGGGTTAAAGGACCACTATAGGCACCCAGACTACTTCAGCTCAAATAAGTGGTCTGTGTACCATGTCCCCCTAGTTTTAACCCTGCAGCTGAAAACAGTTTACACTGCAGGGTTAATCCATGTTCTAGTGGCGGTCTCCCTGACAGCCACTAGAGGCGCTTCCGCGATTTACACCAAGTAAATTGCACTTATTTGATGCTGGACATCCTCACGGACTTCCAGCATCAAAAAAGATCCCCATTGAGTAATGCTTTCCTATGGGCGGGTTTGAATGCGAGTCACTCCACCCGGGAGCTGACATCGATGGAGGAGGATAGGTCACCAGCATCGAGGGACCTGGCTCTGGATTAAGATAGGCAAATAAATGGTTAGTTTGCATTCGTGCAGAACGCACAGTTTGAGTGACCTGCTGCAGTGAGCGTCTCCAGGCAAGAGTGGAGCAACACAGGTCTTGTAGGACGTGTAGCTGCGTTTCTTTGAATAAGTATGGTGTCTTGTTCTTCACCGCCTCCTGGACTGCTGACCTGTCTTGTTGCATGAGAAAGCGAACCAACACATCACAAGTGGCCCTGGCCGTAGCCCTGTTGGATTTGGTAAGTCGGAAGCAGCTGTCCAGCTGGATGCTTTTTGCAGCACGGTGAGGTAACAGTGAGGCCATGAGGCGAAGCACTAAGTGCGGCAGTTCGTGGTCATCTTCTGTTTCAGAAATTCCCCTTATCTGGAGGTTACTGTGCCTCCGTGAGTCTCCCAGGTTATCCAATCTGACCGGAACTGCTTTATGTGCTGCTTGCAGTGGTTGGATCAGCACATTGCTATTTTCTTGATGGTGGGCCATGGTGGAAGATTATTTCTTCAGTTGCTCGCACCCTTGCAGTAACCACTGTAATGTCTTCTCTGATTATGTCTAGATCAGCATTAAAGAAGGCCCTGAATGTTGTTCATAAGTGCCTTAATGTCCCCTTTAGTGGCTGGGGCTGTTAAATCTTCCATTAGTGGAGTGGTCACTAACCCCTTTGTGTGAGGAATGTCATCAGGGGCATCCATCACCTTCGCCGAAGTATAGGGAGACTCCGGCGGTGGAGGCGCCATTTTGGGTTTAGGCCACAGTTGTAGAAGGCTGCTAATACTGCGGGGGCAATCTCCAGCGAGGATTTTAATTTTCTTAGCCTTCTTCCCAATGTTGTGGAGCGTCGTGGGACTGAGATTTGGCCCAGTGCAGGGTGAGTGAACGCTGTATGATGCAGTTATATGGTGCAGGAAATGGGAGGTCAGCCGCCATTCGTCTGTTCTCTCCGGAGTCCAAGCCATGCCCCCTCTAAAAGTAATTATTTTAAATATAAATTTGCGGTCAGTTTGCATTCATTTTCTTCTTTCTTTGATTATTTTTATGTTAACAGAGGCTGCTGCTGCTTCCCTTTGCAGGCAGTCAGGGGTCTTGAGGCATGTTGTGTTTTGCAATGTGTCCCAGCCTCCTAATGCAGTGGATTGTGTTAATCCTGCAACTGTCAATGCAAGGACATCCACTCATCTTTCTTCAACTGAGTGCTAGTGCAGCTGCAATAAACATAGGCCAAAGCTCCAAATACCCCGACTTACTGACAGTCTGATCTCAGTGGACTTGTAAGCCTATTCTATAGTATTGTACACACACACACACACGCTTTTTAACAGTGTGTATGAATGTGAAAGACACTTCATACGTACTGTGTTTAAGGTAGTATCACCTTAATTCTTCGTCTTAAAGGGACACTATAGCCTCTAAATGGAGTTGCTTTTGTGCTTAGAATAGATCTTTAAATGTAAAGATTGGGAAAAAAAAAAAGTATCAGTTTTAATGGAAAGTAGGTAGTGTACTTGAGTGTACATAAATGAAAAAAGGGGCGGTACTAGCTAGAAAAATTAAATATCCCTTCAAAATTAATAATAATAATGGCGAACAAATCACAGTTCTGCCATAAGATCTCAAAAATTGAAATTTTCAGGATTATCGGTTCTCAATGGTAAGTTAGTAACTGACCTTCTGCAAGTCTAGGGAGAGTTGCTGGATAAAGTCTTGCAATTCCTGCTGCCTATTCTCTAATTCTGTGATCTTCTTCTCTGCTCCTTCCTGATACGTTGTAAGCTCCATCCTGCAAAGACGTGTAAAGATGAGGGCATTTTTACAGTATGAGAATCACATTAATTGTTCTTACCATGTGATATATATATAATAAAAAAAAACAGAAAACAAGCCTAAATTATTTAGTGGAAAAAATAAACGCTAAATATGATATTGTTCACCAATATCATATCAAGACCAATAAACCCACACACGTGTAACAGCAGCTTCTGATTATTTAAACGCTTGTCTTGATAGATCTTAAGGGGTACACGATCAGAATATTTTGCTGATTTGTATTAATTTTAGATGATCTTTTCTTGCTCTTTCTGACTCTCCCTTCCACCCACGGTCCCCGATTGTGGGTTTTTTCGCTCACCTAGTTCTATTCCCTGCCTTTTTCTCTCTGCATTTCATTGCCACCTCTGCAAATATTTAATACAGACACCACACACATAACTTTCATAACTTAGGGACACTATATAGGACACTATAGTAATCAATAACTTTAGCTTCATGAAGCAGTTTTCTTGTGCAGATCATGCCCCTGCCATCTCACTTCACAATTATTTGCCATTTGGAAGTTAAATTACTTTGTTTATGCAGCGCTAGTCACACCTAGTGGCGAAAGTAACCTCGCCACTGGTTTTTGAAAGGGCCAGTTTGCCAGCCTCCTGCCCTGCGACTATGGCCCTGGGATGGATTGCCCTTTAAGGAACTGAGTTGGGGCTTATGGACTTATATTATGCTGTTTCTGGCACTTTAACTGTTTTGTACAAAGGATTAGTACTTCGATATGGCACTTCGGATACAGCCGAAGTAGTCGAAGTGGCCGCCATTAGACAGTCGAACATGTGGCGGCCATTTTAATCCAGTCGAACGCGGTCAGCGGAGTGTGCCATCAAATCCCTGGAATGGAAATCGGCCACACATTTGAACAAACACCGCTGACCTGTACCTTCCCCTGCCCTTCAACACTGTGGCTGGAGACCAAGTCCCGTTCGAAGATTCGAACACACGTTCGAACGGGACTTTGTCATTTTGGGTGCAAAATAGACCTCCAGTAGACAATTGAACACCACGGAAACGCAACCCCGGTTTTACTTCAACAAAAGTCGAAGTGCGTTCAACGATTCGAACGCCGCCTTCGAATGGGACTTTGTTACTTTTCAGGGCAGAAATAGACCGACCGCACAGCCTGAATCTGTGGAACTGTTTCGGGCATGCAAACAGGCGTGCAGTCGGTCCAAAGAGAATTTTTCCATATCTCTGGAACCACTGAACCGATATGTACGAATTTTTAATATGTTTGTCCCCAAGTTTTATTTCAGTGTGATGAAAAATCATAAAGTTATAAAAATGCATAAAAAAGTATAAGTTTTAGCTGGGAGATAATTGAGTAGATACAGTAAGAAACTATCTCCCAAGCAGAGGGGAGGGAATCTGTGGGATGTAACTGTTATCTGGTTGGTTAATGCCTAATTGCCTGTGAGCGTCTCCCTTGCAGGGGAGCACTGCATAAAAGCAGAGTACCTGCCATTAAACATCAGTTCTACTTCACCCTCAATCTAGAGTCCTGTCTCTTATTGGGGGAATTGCTATATCACTACAAGGGATTGCTATGCTCTGCATGCTCCCTTGGATAATCACTTCTAAGCTCTTTTAAGAGCTTGTTCCTGCTTCACTCTCTTGGAGGAGAGGTTCACCCACTGGAACCTGGAGCCTTGTCGTAGGTCCAGGGTGCGTAGGAGACGGGGAGACCCCAACCAAGCTGCGGCGGTAAGTGGGGTCTGCGACGGTTGTGGTGTCTGCGAAGCGCTTGGAGCCCTCTGTAAGCGCTAGGAGCATCCTTCAACGGAGGTACCCAGTTGGGGTGCCAGGTGGTCCGTTACACACCTCCCTGCATGTGACTTACTTAGCCTTCCTTAATACTTCCTGTAATTAGTTATCAAATGTTTACACTTCCTTTAATGCAAATTCTGTTTAATTTAGAATGTATTACCACCTGCTTTGTTCATAATATGATTGACCTTGCTGGAGCCTCCTGTACGTAATTAAACTTCACTTTACAGAGCAGGAGATAAAAACTTTTAAAGTAAGTTACATGTGATTGAAAATTAAACCATTTTGTTTTCATGCAGGCTGTGTCAGACACAGTAGAGAAATGTGTGTCTAGGCCTGCATAAGCAGAAACAAAGGTGATTTAACTCCTAAATGACAGTGAATTCAGTAATGTACTGTACAGGCATAATCTATACACAAAAACTGCTTCAGTGAGCTAAAAGTTGTTTTGGTAACTATAGTGTCACCACTATATTTATATTACCAGCAAATTAACTGATACATATAAGTCTATGTGCTTAACTCATTATGCCATCCATAGAGATCCCACATAAATATGTGCACTTCCTCAACAGATTGGCACAACTAAAACTTAAAATGTTGCTTCACCCACCATGACCGCTTCTCCTTTTGGAAAAGGTCACGTTGGTAGGAATATGTATGTAAAGCATTTCTGTTCATCTCACTGCTCAGAAATGCTACACACATGCACTGTCCATGGTCTAACAATGCTTCTCTATAAGAATTAATTGATTAGACCAGCGTTTCCCAATTGGCGTTCCGCGAAATTTTTTTTTAAACAAAATGGCCGCGAGTGACGAGGGAGCAGTGGGTTCCCTGCTCAGCTCCCTCGCGCGCACAGCAGTGATGCCCGAGCCAGAACATGACGCCACTCCGGCATCACTAAGAGGCGCATGAGGCAGCTGAGCAGGAAGATCACTGCTCCCTCACCGCCCACACGCCAGCTGCCCAGCAGCCCCACTGGACCGCACGCTCAGCCCAGAAGCCCCACTGGATTCCAGGGACTGCACGCTCAGCCCAGCAGCCCCACCGCACCAATGGGACAAAGGTAGGGGGGCTGAGTGGAGTAAAAAAATATTTACAATTTAAAAATTCTGTGTGTGTCTGTTAGGGAGTTTGTGTGTGTGTGTGTGTGTTTCTGTCATGTGTGCTTGTCAGTGAGTATGTATGTGTTCTTGTCAGTGAGTATGTATGTGTGTCTGTAAAAGTGTATGTGTGCTTGTCAGTGAGAGTGTTTGTCAGTGAGAGTGTTTGTCAGTGAGAGTGTTTGTGTGTCTGTCAAGGAGTATGTGTATCTGAGTGTGTCAGTGTTTGTATCTGTGTGTCAAGGTTTGTGTATGTGTCACTGTGTGTATCCAAGTGTGTATGTCAGTATGTGTGTGTATCTTTGTGTGTGTGCCAGTGTGTTTGTGTGTGTATATGACACTGTGTGTATTTGTGAGTCAAGATGTGTGTGTCAGTGTGGGTGTGTATATATTTCAGTGTGTCAGATACATATACACACACACAGATTCACACACTGGCACATACAAACACAGATACACACTGTGTGTATCTGTGTCTGCATCTGTGTGCCACGATGTGCCTGTGTGTGTGTGTGTGTGTGTCTGTGTGTCAGAGTCATACACACAGACACATTCAAACACAGATACACACTCACCTTGACACACAGATAGATACATACATACATACATACACACACAATGTGTGTCAAGGTGTGTGTATCTGTGTGCGTGAGCATGTATCTGTGTAGCAGATACATACACACAGATACACACTGGCACATAAAAACACAGATACACACACCTTGACACACCCCGACATACAAAAACACATCTGGGAACTGCAACACACCAGTAGAACTCATACATAAACCAACCTTACCCATACTACCACACGTGTTATTCTGTGTTTTATTAGAATGCAGCAGACACATTCAAAGCTTTATTTTAGAGACCTGAATGAACTGCAACAAACTATTTAAATCAGTTGGGCTCATCTTCACCAACAACTTGGGTATCAAATAGACAGACTAAACTGCTACTACCAAGCATGGATCACAATGGCCTACTCTGAACAAACACATTTAACCAAAAGGAAACCTCACAAGACAAAGTCAAATAGCACACTCCTGCCTTTAAACACCAACCTTTGCTGAGTAAGTTGGGAATGTTCCTCTTGCAGCTTATCTAGTTCCTCTTTCAGTTTTTCTGACCACTGTCTGGTTTTCTGAAGTTCAGCACAAGTCACAGCTGATTCTCTCTTTTGAAAATCCAAATCTTTCTCTACTTGGTTTAACAATTCTTCTTTTTTCAGAAGCTGCAAGTTAAAACAACATCAAATAAAAGGTCGAAGGGACACTTTAAGCACTACCATTACTACAGGTATTTAAAGTGGTTATGGTGCAGTGTGCATTTGATATAGTCTTGCTGTTTTTTGTCAAAACGCTTTTGAGCAGTTTTAATAAACAGTTTTTCTGGCCTCCAAAACCCATCCTGGTTATCAGTCCAAATGTGGGTGACAATGATTTAAGTGGCCAATCATAGCATCCAAGTTTGGGCAAAATTAAATAAATAAAAAAAGTATTGCAATAATTAAGATATGAAATAATAACATATTATAAGGCATCAGTCCCCAAAGTTTTCTTTTAAGAGATTTTCCAAGCCACAAGCTTCTACAGGAAGCAAATCATAAATATTTTTGTACCATGTGTTTAATTTTTGCCATCTCCTGCTGCTGAAACACCCCCAGCTCATCAAGGTCTTCCCTCTTCTGGAATAAAGATATGCTTTGTTTTTTCATGGTATCCAGCTGATCAGACAGCTGCTGTTTTTCCTTTAAAAGACAGATGAGACATAAAACGAACAGATAGAGATACATTGCATCCTATAATTGGTTTCCTTTCACCAATGAAGTATCCTAACCATTCTGCTGAGATCACCATTTTTTTCACTAAACCAGAAATCCTACCAACTCCGCTATTCTTGGTTTTTTCTCAGATATTTTGGCCTACAATTTACAACTTGCCTGCCAATTTTCCAAAATTCCTGATATAGTAAAACCTTTAAACAGTGAAAAAATTTAATTCTGTTAACATTGTATTACAACACTATTATGGTCTGTATGTTTTGAAGCTCCACGGGTTTCAGGTCACAAAAGTGTGTAGATGCAACTGGAAACCGACTTATTTATCTCAAAGGGCCTATACTGCAATTAAACATGAAAACAGCAGTCGGGCTGTGTGATACAAGTGCTGGGTGTTTATTTTAATTTAAGCGCATTAATAAAATAAAAATCTAAAAAAAAGTTTTACTCCCTCTGCTGCTTATAAATTCCTGATAATCCAGCGGTATTTATAACAATTGCCTGGTCTGGCAGTGGAGTGCATAATCTGCACATTCACCTACTGCAGACCATATCGTTCACTCCTGGTTTGGCGCTCGGTAAACAAGTCAGAGCACAGGCTGGAAAACACAGCGACTGTGCAGATTCCTTCACAGAGAGCTGAAACTGCGAAGAACCGATTGGTGTAGATCATGTGCTCCACTACGTAACCACCAGAGAATCTTTATTTTACTAAGTATATTGCCAATTTTGATTAGGGCAGCAGTATTTGCAGACACTGTGCCACCTGCCAGTGTGTCCCAAGACCTCCACCAACTGCAGTGCCATCCAAAAGCAGAGAGGTTTCTTAAAGGAGCACTATAGTGTCAGGAAAACAAACTCGTTTTTTTTTCTGGCACTATCGGGTTATTAGTTCCCCCCCTCCCGCTGGGCTGAAGGGGTTAAAACTAGGTGGTCCTGGCACCCAGGCCACTTAATTGAGCTGAAGTGGTGTGGGTGCCTATAGTGGCCCTTTATGTAATCATGAACTGCACAAAAGACACATCATAGAGGCTGAATTATGTGCTATTAAAAAAGTGTTAATTTCTGCCATACTTGGGCCTTGTTGCAATTTCACCCATGGGAACTTCACCCACAGAATATTTAAGGATATAATTTTTCATTGTAGGGTAAATGCTTCTTGATCCAAGGATTAATCTGACTGCCATTCTGGGGTCAAGAGGGAATTATTTTCCTAGTTTGTTGCAAAATTGGAAGTGCTTCAAACTGGGTTTTGTTTGCCTTCTTTTGGATCAACAGCAAGAAACAAATATGAGGAAGGCCGAACTTTATGAACACATGTCTCTTTTCAGCCTATGTAACTAAATTGTTATAACCACTGATCACAGGTCATATATACTTGCAGATGTATGTGCAAAAAATCAGCTTTCCTTCACATTACTTTTTGGTTTTGACACATTACCTCTTCAAGATCAGCCAACTTTGCCATCCATTCCTGTAGAACAGAAGAAAGGGGGTGGACAGTAGAGTCAAAATAAAAAATTCATAAATTGTTTTATCATCACATGCTGCAATTCCCTTTATACAGTGCAGCCAAAAATCTATAATATAAATCAATTATAAAAATATATGTCAAATATCCATTTGTGGTTTTAAAGGAGTACTGTTGATACGAAAACATATTCCCAAAGTTAGAGTGTTCTCGTGTATATTTAGATTTATGAGCCAACAGAAAAAATTAAATAAATAGATTTACTTACCTTAAAGGACCACTATAGGCACCCAGACCCCTCTAGTTTTAACCCGGCAGCTGTAAACATGGCAGTTTCAGAGAAACTGCTATGTTTCACTAAGGGTTAATCCAGCCTCTAGTGGCTGTCTCACTGACAGCCGCTAGAGGCGCTTCCGCCATTCTCACTGTGAAAATCACAGTGAGAAGACACTGGACGTCCACAGGAAAGCATTGAGTAATGCTTTCATATGGTCTGTTTGAATGCACGTGCGGCTCTTGCCGCGCATGCGCATTCTGATTGGACGTCGGCAGGGGATGGAGAGTTCCCCAGCACAGAGGGAGCCCGGCACTGGAGAAAGGTAAGTGGCTGCAGGGGTTTTAACCCCTTCAGCCCAGCGGGAGGGGGGCACCTAATGACCCTATGGTGCCAGGAAAACAAGTTTGTTTTCCTGGCACTATAGTGTTTCTTTAAGTCTCCCCAGAATGCCAGTCTGGACATGGTCGTACTCCTCCCTTGGCAGAAATCATAATTATTTTATCCCAGCAATCCAATTATTTCCCACAGGGAAGTATTATAGGGCTAGTACACGAATATTGGCTAGTAAAGGCTAGAACGTCGAAAATTCACCGTCTTCATGCAGCGTGAAGATGCGGAGTGTTGGTCCTGCAAAGATTGCATTACCATACCAGGAAGTGCCTCTACTAACTGCCTACGAACAGCCACTAGAAGAGGATATAACAAGAAATGTAAACTCTGCTTTTTTTTTTTTTTTAAAGAAAAGATGGTGTTTGTCTCTGCAATGCAATGCAAGGTTTAAGAGACAAACATAGGGTAAACCCCTATGCAAAAAAACCACAATCGCCCCCATGTGCCATATAACCTATTTACACCTCTGCCATTGTCCATATTCCTACACAAAAAAATACTCTTAGAGACAGTAAAAATCATGCTAGTGGTTACCAGAAAGAAGTTTAAAAAAATAACACTTTTATATTGACAAAATCACAGGCGCCAGGTCACCATTACGACTAGGAATTTTGTCCTGTAGCCTGGGTATTTGTCAGCCTGGTGTTTGTCGGTCCTTCGTGGCCAGCTGAGGAAAAATGAAAGCGGCAGCAAGGGAGCTGTAATTTTCTTGCTCTGCTCAATTGCACATCCTGCTGTGATACCAGGAACTGGGATATGACTACGGGCCCAGCACCACTAAGTGGTGCACGAGGGAGCAGAGCAACAAGAAGATAACATGATCGCAGAAGCTCTGCTGGACCCAACGGAAATTATCCACACTGGACCCCAGGTAAAGGATCCACTTCAGCTATTCCAATGGTAGGGAGGCTGGGTGGGCTTAAATAAATAAAAACTATTTGGGGGGGAAAAAATGAGTGTGTATCAATTTAAGTGTGTGTGTCTGTCTGTCAGCGAGCGAGACTGTCTGTCAGCGAGCGAGACTGTCTGTCAGCGAGCGAGACTGTCTGTCAGCGAGCGAGACTGTCTGTCAGCGAGCGAGACTGTCTGTCAGCGAGCGAGACTGTCTGTCAGCGAGCGAGACTGTCTGTCAGCGAGCGAGACTGTCTGTCAGCGAGCGAGACTGTCTGTCAGCGAGCGAGACTGTCTGTCAGCGAGCGAGACTGTCTGTCAGCGAGCGAGACTGTCTGTCAGCGAGCGAGACTGTCTGTCAGCGAGCGAGACTGTCTGTCAGCGAGCGAGACTGTCTGTCAGCGAGCGAGACTGTCTGTCAGCGAGCGAGACTGTCTGTCAGCGAGCGAGACTGTCTGTCAGCGAGCGAGACTGTCTGTCAGCGAGCGAGACTGTCTGTCAGCGAGCGAGACTGTCTGTCAGCGAGCGAGACTGTCTGTCAGCGAGCGAGACTGTCTGTCAGCGAGCGAGACTGTCTGTCAGCGAGCGAGACTGTCTGTCAGCGAGCGAGACTGTCTGTCAGCGAGCGAGACTGTCTGTCAGCGAGCGAGACTGTCTGTCAGCGAGCGAGACTGTCTGTCAGCGAGCGAGACTGTCTGGGTGACCTCTCTCCAATCGTATGGGAAAGGTGTATTTACTCACTTTTTCCCTCATGCCGCGCTAGTATTATAGCGGCTGGCCTCAGATGATTATGATCTCCACCAACCCAATGCTTTCGAATAGGAAAGCATTGGGAGGCTATTGTGCATGCGCAGAAAAATGCCGCACTGTGCCAATCAGCATCTCCTCATAGAGATGCATCGAATCAATGCATCTCTATGGGGAACATTCAATGCCTCTAAGTAGAGGAAGCACCTCCAGTGGCCATCTTGGTGATGTCACTAGAGGTGGTACTAGGCAGCAATGTAAACACTGCCTTTTCTTTGAAAACGAACAGGCAATAGGCACCAGAACCGTAACATTAAGCTGTTGTGGCTCTGGTGACCATAGTGTCCCTGTCCCTTTAAGAATTGTATTTTTGATCGTTGAAAATAAATATAATGTAAATTTTTAAGTTTAAAAAAAAAAAAAAAAAAAAAACTTGCTCTTAAACTTTTTCAGCTGGCTCCTTGATTCAAAGCAAATTTGTCAAGCTTAGTGTTATATGATGCCATTCGTTGGAACATGGAGAAAAAAAACAATGTTACTCTCCTCTCATACAATGAATAACAGCAAGAAAAATAGTGCCACATACACAAAGCTCACCTGGTCCTTTTTTTCAAGCGCCAATAGCAGCTCGTCTGCCATTTTTGCGCGGCTTGCTTGATAAGCTTCATTTTGCTCTTGCAGTTTCCGCATGGATGCTAAAATAAGAGCAAAGCACTATATTTTTAGCACTGTAAATAGGGAAATTTGGCATAATTAACAATTCCTAATACTAAAAAAAAATATTCTTTTAGTGAGACAAATACTTAACGTGTATTGCTCATCACTTAAATGTCAAAGTGTGACAAAGTCAACAAAATCCCACATATACAAATGAGGATGTAACTTCTACAACACAACGCTTTTACAAAAGGATCTTTACACTCAACTGCTCAAGTTGACTTGAGACACAAGATAGAGTTCTCAGCTAGGTTTTTTTTTTTTACATTTTGCGTCTTCTCATGTCACCACAACTCACAGTTTAGTTTATAACCTTTTAACTTCATGACACTGGAGACTACTCGTCTGTGGTTAACATTCTAAAGTATAAAGTTAAGAAACTATATAGAACTGAAAAATAGCCCTAAATAAAACACATGTAAAATAAACAAACATCTTAGCACTTGCTGAAAAGAAGACTACTTGATGGGTGTACCACAAACTGTTAATATAAATATAAAGATGATTAGATGATTAAATCAGCCATATGATTTTAAAAAAAAAAATGTTTTTGAGAGAATAAAATTGGCATTATATAAACAGAGAAGGAGAAATAAAACTTCCTAACTAGTTCAGTTTTAAAGTGTTGCCATTTTAAGACACTTTTAAACGAGCATTATATATGTTATGTTAGAAATGAAAGTGGAAGAAGGTTAATATAGGTAGTTTTCAAACACATTTTTTTTTCTAAATGTGTTTTAAGAAGAAGTATGAGGTTATGGACAGGGGCAGGACAGGAAAATGACAAAAGGGTTGGAGATATACGTACAATCCTGGTATTTTTCTAAAGCACCCTCAAGCTTTTCTTTCATCCTCTGCAGGTTTCGGACCTGTTCTGCGTAATCTTTGCAGGTGAAAGAGACGAACAGGGTGGAAGAACAAGGAGAGGATAAAGTGGGAAAGAAACAAGTGGACAAGAAAAAAAAAAAAAAAAGCGCATACACACACAAAACAAAAAAAACAAAAAAAACCATGAGTGGGAAAAGGACAGGGAAATTTGCACTTCTTATCATTTACACAGCTACTTTTTGATGAAGTAAAACTGTAGGACATAACACAAAGGGAATTGTTTGCATAAAAGATACAATGGTAGAAGTGGTGAGAAGATTCGGTACCAACAGTGTTTTGCCACAGGTCACATAAGGTTAGGAAGGCCAATGTATTGGCAGATAATCAATGATCTACTGCACATTGCCCATGGACTATGGGTGGAAATCTAACAGTGAATCTAACATGAACAGTGCCGACATCTATTTTAACCCGTTTTAAATCATGTTGTTTAGGTCTAAAATTGTAAGTGTACTGATTGGAAATGGACCTTATCCCTTTTAAATAAAAACGATATAAACAATGGGATAGAACTGGGACTGTGTAAAATAAAATATATTGTAATATGCACAGAAATCATGTTTAATTTTGGTGGAGATGGATTTCTTAAAAAAAAAAAAAAAATTAAAATAAACCTAGGGACTGGTGTGAATGCATGCTTAGTTATGTATGTACTGAAAATTATGTATTGCACTATTCGAGTAATAAAAAAAAAAATAATATTTTACTTCAAATCCAAAAGAGAACAACATACATGTACTGGGTGAATAGAATACATCATTGTGATGTGTTAAGGCAATGCATATCATCAATAGAAAAAAAGCTAACAATGTGCTCTGATACATAGCTGTAAATGCCTTGAGTATACTATATATTTCTCAGTATTTTCTGAGTCAGTATTTTCTGGCTTTGCTTTTCAGTATGATATTTTCTCTGCATTTCACAAATTTTCCATTTCAAATTTTAATGGTTATCCAAAATTATTAATTAGCCACAATTTTCTTTTTAATTGGGGGAGAGAGAAAAAGAGGACTAATGGGTGGCAAGTGGAAACAATGCTCTGCAATTATGAGTGTACCTAATGAGGCGCAGAGAATGTAAGTAAAGTAAAATAAAAAACTCTTTAATATACCCTCGTAGGGGAGGCAGTTATATGGACTTATTATATGGACTGCTTATACCTGCTTATTATATGGACTGCTATATTTCGGCTATTTATCCTATGCTAGGGACTCCTTTCCCCCAAATCTCCTATAGTTTTATAGGTAGTGGATTACACTTGTATCGCTGGGTATTTAAATAAGCTGTTACAGTTGGCAACTTTACAAACTGTTTCTACCATCAATATATTTTGATGCATGTATCCTTTTTTGCATCTGAGGGTTTCCATTTTTTCATAGAATCTATAGCTATTAATAGGCAATTTTGCTTTATATAAACTAACAGCCATTTCTATGTATTTTGGACTAATTTGATTCCATTAGGTCCTATTTTATATACATATTTTTTGTGTGTTTATTTATTTTTTTGTGTTTTGAGTTCCTCCCCTACGAGGGTATATTAAAGAGTTTTTTATTTTACTTTACTTACATTCTCTGCGCCTCATTAGGTACACTCATAATTGCAGAGCATTGTTATATCCAGATACTAGGTCTTTTTGGGAGGCAGTGGGTTTCCAATTGCCACCCATTAGTCCTCTTTTTCTCTATACTAGCAGGGGTTATGCCCCATTGTGTCTCTCAGCCATCACAACTCTGGTAGTTGGACTTGTTCCATCTTTAACCAGCGCTGTTTTCTTCTCTTCTTTTTAATTGGATCTATCATTTCAGAGTTCACATAAGAAACTGTAAAAATAAATAAAAAATAAATAGATGTTTGGTGCAATCATGTAATGTGGCATCATCGGTAAGTTAAATGTCATCATTAAAGAAAATATTTTTTTTCCCTTTACAAGGGCACCGTTACTCCAAATGGATTGAAGTTTATTCAGATTGTAAAGGACCAGTGAAACCTTCCAGGTGTGATTACTCTAGATATGTCAACCATATTAAAGTAGTGCATATAAGGCATCTCTATTTGTAATAAGTGGTGTGATTAAGAGCACATGTGGCAAAACATGCTGTACTGTATGTGATTTATAGAGCACTCCTGTCGGTTCATACAACTGTTTTGTATACAGGTGGTCCTCATTTAACGACCCACCTGTTTTACGAGTTAAGGGATTCCCTGCTCTGGTCCGTTCGTCTATGTTCGGGGAAAAGCGCACATAGAAAAGCGCACTAGAGCAGGGAATCCCTCAAATATATGTTAGGGGAAATTTCCCTGAACATAGATTAGTGGGATTCCCTGTTCTTGTGCATTCGTCTATGTTCAGGGAAGTTTTCCCGAACATAGACGAATGCACCAGAGAAGGGAAACCCTTAACTCCTCACTTAACGACCTATTCATTCTATAACCGTGTCGTAGGAACGAAACCCGAAAGGTAAGTAAGGAGTGGCTGTACTTGAATCTTTACATCTCCCCTACATCCCCAGCCTTTTATTATGTGTGTTCAATTCTGTAAATCATAGGGAACCAACATATAGCTCTCTAGCTGTTTTAAACTATAACTCATATGATTATTAACCAACATATGGTTGAGGATTAACTTGTAGAGGGCCAAATAAGTTAAAGCTAATTCCAGATTAAAGTTAGAGCTTGTCTATCCTACCCCACAATGGAGATGACCAACCTTAGGTTTATGAATGGCATTTCCCCTTAAGTTGGCAAAACCAAGAAATTTAGATTGCAAACAAATATTGTCAAAGATTTGTTGTCACTGGTCTAGGCCAGGGTTTGACAAATTTCCCTAAGGCCCAAGAGCCAGACAAACTTCAATTTACATGTGGCAAGCTTTTCCCATACTGCTCAAACACACAAACCTTACAAGCCATTCTCTATTACACCAACCTAATTAACTTTGCTCACAATAAAACCCAATAAGTCACTAACATACAGACACACAACTAGCAAGTTAGCAGCCAAGGAGAGACGATCCACAGTTGCAGCTTTCTGGTTCCAATGTCCAGCCGCAGAGTGGGCTGTCACCAGCAGAAAATAACCTAAGATAGATAACCTAACCTTAGAGTGCCCTCCCTTAGGATGTGTGCACTGTGAGTCTACATTTACAACAACATTGTATTTGGGTACAAGGATTTCAAAGTTGGATTTTCTTTTGAGGGGAATAAAAAAAAACCTACATGATGATATTAGATAGCAGATCATAAGCCAGGACTGCGTGACATGCTTTGTAATAACAAATGCATTTATAAATAATAAACCGGTTTTGTATTTTTATTTGTGGTAAAGAGCTCTACAGTCACCATAATAATCTGTACTCCTTATATAGCTTATGGTGCAATGATTTCACGTACCTTAGTTCTCTTTTATATAAAGCTGCACTAATCAGCAAGCATTGGTATATCAAAAAGTCTAGTCCTTGGCTATGCTGCTTAAAGTACTTGGCAAGCCAAAACTAGGGAATCATGGGATATGCACAGTGGTCAAGGGAGGACTGAAAAGGTTGGATGTCATTCTTGTATTTATAATTAAAAGTAGAATTCTTTGTATCTTTTGTAATTACAAATATCTATAATGCATTAAAAGGGAAGGTGTCGGGGATTCTTTTCTGTATTGTCCCCTTTAAATTACATATTAAAAGCAAAGTCACATCAGTAATTATTTAACCTTAGCACTGCAGAAACTTGTAGACTACATTTCCCACTCTAAATTTCCACTGGGTACCTTGGGAATTGTAGTTCACAGTGGCAAGGTTAGTGTCAGATCCAGGAATCTCAAATGCAGAATGAAAGAGGCCAGAAAACAAAAAGGCAGCGACAGAAATGTAACTCTTACGTCAAGGACTTCATGCTCTGTAGGACAATACCTGACAGTTTGGCTTCCAGCCTCCGGATTTGTTCATTCTTCCTGGAGATTTGTGAGGACAGATCATCTCGGGAACTGCTGCCGTCTGATGCCTGTGAAACCATCAGTGAGTGAATGCAATACAGCTCACATCCCATTAAATTAGTGGTGTGCAATCTTGGCCCTCCATTGTAGCACAAGAAAAGAGTGCCAATGTTGGACACTCCTAACCTAATAAAATTAACTCACAGTAAATGTCAATAAAATGGTTTTAAGGGAATTAATACTCTCAGCATGCACCTGGTCACCTGTTTATCTAGATGTAAACATTTTTGTAATATATTTACGACTGGGGCAGAAATCAAACAAGAGGAGATGGTTAAGTACAGAGTTTTAACAAAATAAAATGTCACAACATGCAATCTGATAGCTGCTAATGGGTAGATCTGAAACAATGGCCTCAATTTTACATTCCTGGATAAGCTTTTGAAATGCTTTTTTATTTTATTTATAACATACAAAAAAAAAAAAAAAAACAACTCTATTAGAAAAGCTTCTCCAAAAAAATATTCAATCAGGGTCAATATTAGCCCATTTAAAAACATTTTTACAGCATATATGGATGGGAAAAAAAAATCCATAATTTGCAAAATATCACAATCTACGTAGGCAAAAAGTACACCCTCCATTTCCTTGGGTATAACAAAAAAATATATATGGTGATTTCTGATGCAAAGGGAAGTAAAAATACAATTCCAATGCATGATCTGGTAGTTGCTACCTTGTATCATGTTGCGACAGTAGTTTGCCTAAAATGCCAGGCACAAAGCCTTACATTTACTGCAAATGTAAAAAACAGGGAGTTAAAAAAATCCCCAAACACAACAGCTGACGTTTAGGCACTTATCAGAGGGTGCTAATTTCACATGACATGTCTTGTAATAAGGGATTTAAAGAAGAACTATGCTTAACAAATGATACCAATTGCAGGAAAGACGAAAAATATATCGAACTTACAAAATCATCTCCTGAGTCAGCTCCTGCAGATGTGATGGACTCTTTGCTAATGGTGCGGGGAATTCGAGCAGCTCCTCCTGGTCTTGGAGAAATGGCTGCCTCCTCTGCAATTTTCTTTTTAAGCTTTGTAAACATGGCTTTTCTTGGCAAGCCAACCCTTAATCAGGATTATTTCAAAAGAGCAAAGGCTTCTCTGGCAGTGAAATTCTAAGAAAGACACACGTCACTAGGAGGTCATCCTACTTCAATCACCTGGAAAGAAAAAAATATATGTATATTTTGTACCATTTTATAACCATGTTAAAAGCAGATCTATACACAGCAGCTCTAAAAATCTGTGAAAATGACTTCAAAAATATTATTGTAAAATAAATGATTACTAAGAATCACCCCGGCTTAAAGGACCACTATAGTGCCAGGAAAACAAACTTGTTTTCCTGGCACTATAGGGTCTTTAGGTCCCCCCCACCCTTAGGGTCCCACTCCCGCTGGGCTGAAGGGGTTAAAACACTTACCTTTCTCCAGCGCTTGGGTCCCTTGGCGCTGGGGAACTCTCCTCCTCCTGCCGACGTCAGCACCGAATGCTCAATGCTTTCCTATGGACGCCCAGCGTCTTCTCACTGTGATTTTCACAGTGAGAACTGCGGAAGTGCCTCTAGCGGCTGTCAGTGAAACAGCCACTAGAGGCTGGATTAACCCTCAGTGAAACATAGTTTCTCTGAAACTGCTATGTTTTCAGATGCAGGGTTAAAACTAGAGGGACCTGGCACCCAGAACTCTTCATTGAGCTGAAGTGGTCTGGGTGCCTATAGTAGTCATTTATTAACCCCTTAAGGACCAAACTTCTGGAATAAAAGGGAATAATGACATGTCACGTGTCCTTAAGGGGTTAAAGGGACACTATAGTCACCAGAACAACTACAGCTTAATGTAGTTGTTCTGGTGAGTATAATATCTCCATTCAGGCATTTTTATGTAAATACTGCCCTTTCAGAGAAAAGGGCAGGGTTTACATTGCCCCTAGGGACACCTCCAAGTGGCCACTCCTTAGATGGTCACGCTCTGCATGGAGACGCAGCATTTTCCTCATATAAGGAGGTCCTGATTTGCCAAAACAGCATTTGGCCTTGCCCCGTGCCGATTTTAGCCAATCCAATGCTTTCCATATGGGAAAGCATTGGATTGGCTAAAAATCGGCCATTTCGATGATGTCACAAAGGGGGCGGGGCCCACGCCGGCAGACCAGTGCGGCGCTGGAAATAGGGTGAGTTTTAAACTTTTATAGGGGGGCAAGCCACCTAAATGGTGGGTCCAGCATTATAGGGTCAGGAATGCATGTTTGTGTTCCTGACCATATAGTGATCCTTTAACTGGGCCATAACAGTACTGTTATATATTTTCTGTTTCTTATATATTTTGTAGTCACATCCTCCATGTTTAATAATCCTTCTGTAGAATTGTATATTTGATGAACATTGTATTATAGGGAAACTCCACTGCCCAAATACAAAAAAAAAATTTAAAAAATCACCTCTCAGTATATATTCTCAAAATGAAAACTGCAAACTAAAAACGGTTTGCAGACTTTCTATGGCTGTCCACTCACAGACTTCCCAATGCAGCTGAATGAGAAGTCTTTGCAAAGCAGGTGCTCCGTGTTTTTGCGGTGTCTTGAGTTTAGCTCCACTTAGCTAACCAAGTCAGGCAGTAACAAGACCGAATGCTTGAATGCCAAGGGGGTGTAACCATTTTCATTTATAAAAGTATACATTTCTATTAAAATCTGCACTATTTGCTAAATAAAAAAAGAGGACACTCTTCACACATAAAGCTTTTCAGCAAGCTAAAGTGCTTCAGATCTCTGGAATGTCCCTTTAACTTATGTGCCAATCAGTTAAGCATTATTACAGCACAGGGAAGGAAGCACAAAGTTAAATGTTATAGTGCATACAAATCAGATATCAGATATAATGCCTACAAGACAGTTTAGTGATACAGCATAGGGCTATAAAGCACACAGTATTTTAAACATGAGGTAAACCACTTGTACTCACTGTTTCTTCACTGAAAATTTTCTCTAAAAAACAAAACAAAAAAACACTACTTTCTCTGTGTTCATTTGCTTATTTATATGTTATTGCACCCATTTTACATATCCAACATAAAAAAAAAATATTTAACATTATTCCATGCTGACAGTAGTCAGCTCCCTGTGAAGTTACCAAGCGTGATACTACATCACACATGCATGCGTTTACAAGTGGCAAACTGAGTGGCAGCTAAGCTCGCCGCTTACTTCCTACCTTTTTAAAGGGAAACTATAGTCTCCAAAACAATTTTAGCTTAAAGACGCAGCTTTGGTGTATAGGTCATGTCTCTGCATGTTTCACTGCTAAATTCTCTGCCATTTAGGAGTTAAATCACTTTTGTTTCTGTTTATGCCGCCATAGCCACACCTCTCCTGGCTTTGACTCACACAGTCTGAATGAAAAAAATTGCTTTCACTTCAATCAGATGTAACTTACTTTAAAAGTTTTTATCTCTTGCTTTGTAAACTGAACTTTAATCACACACACGAGGCTCCTGCAGGGTCTAGCAAGCTATTAACAGTGCAGAGGATAAGACATTTTCAATTAAACATTAGATGACTCTTTACAGGAAATGTTTAGGAAGGCTGTGCAGTCACATGTACAAAGGTGTGACATGGGTGCATAAACATAATGTTTTAACTCCTAAATGACAGAATTGAGCAGTTAGACTGCAGGGACATGATCTATACACCAAAACTGCTTCATTAAGCAGACTGTTTTTGTGACTATAGTGTCCCTTTAATATCTGTAACCAGCAGCCAGAAAATGCTTAAGTCATAGCTAGTGCTGTGCACACGCAAAGCACTATCCATTAAAATGGCAGATGCTTGTTCTCAAAGAACAACACCGGCAAGTCCTTCAAAGTAAGTACAATAGGCGAGCTGACATCAGCGACTCTAGTATCAGACGGTATGAGACAAAGCATAATTCCTGGTTCTCTGAATCAGGGGGCTTGAGGGTGAGGCTAGTAGCTGCATTTTCAAACACTAAAACACTAAAATAAGAGAATTAATTGCAAGTGAAGGATAGGATAAAAGGGGGCATATGTATGGCACTAA
Source organism: Pelobates fuscus (assembly GCF_036172605.1). Classification (NCBI taxonomy): domain Eukaryota; kingdom Metazoa; phylum Chordata; class Amphibia; order Anura; family Pelobatidae; genus Pelobates; species Pelobates fuscus. The sequence continues at coordinate 105,275,304 of NC_086325.1, forward strand.
AACAACTTTAATACGACAAAGTTGTTATATTGCCTAGAGTTCTAGTCCCTTAAAAATGTCCTGTAATCCAGCAAAGGCAGAGACTACTCACTGCACTCCAACTGTCCTCCAGTGAGATCATTATCTTCCAAGTAGGAAGTCACACAATTGTAAAATGGGTTGACTACTTATATTGGGGGAAGGGGAGGGGCAGGTTACTTCTGGCACCATGACCAATACAGCATTGGATAGACTCTAATTCCTGTCCAATCATGTAAGGCCTCAAACATTTCAAGAATGAGATTTGGGGCTTTTCATCTACAGTTTTAGTCCCAGATATGATTACATATTTTTTTTCTCACTCAGATGTTTTACAATTCCGGTGTAACCCGCTTACTACATTGATCTTACATTTCAATCTTGCTAGCCTGTGTCCAATTATTATTATCACCATTTATATAGAGCCAACAGATTCCATAGCGCTTTACAATATTATAAGAGGGGGGGTTTACCTATAAATAGGACAATTACAAGAAAGCTTACAGGAACGATAGGTTGAAGAGGACCCTGCTCAAACGAGCTTACAGTCTATAGAAGGTGGGATGTAAGACACAATAGGACAGGGAATAGCAATCAAATAAGGTGGGAGTGAAGCAGAGCTGGAGGAGAGAGTGCTGCCCATCAGGAGAGAGCAAGAGACAGGTATGTGAGGTAGAGGTTACTCTGGGAGGCCATAATCTTTCCTAAAGAGATGGGTTTGAAGGCACTTCTTAAATGATTAAGAGACTAGGGGAAAGTCTGATAGTGGTAAGCAGGCTATTCCATAGGAAGGAAGCCGCCCGCGAGCAGTCCTGCAAGTGTGAGTTGGCCGTATGGGTGCGAGCAGCGGACAGGAGAAGGTCACGGGCAGAGCGGAGAGACAGTGAAGGGGCATACCTATGGATCTGTGAAGAGATATAAGAGGGGCTAGAATTGTTCAGTGCTTTATAGGTATGGGTTAGCAATTTGAATTGACTTCAATAGGATACAGGAAGCCAATGTAAGGACTGACAAAGGGGTGAGGAGGTGTGAGAGGACCGACTTGAGAGGAAAATCAGTCTGGCGGCAGCATTCATTAGACTGTAGTGAGGCAATACAGTTTTTGGGAAGACCAATTAGGAGAGGGTTACAATAATCCATGCGGAAAATTACTAGACAACCTCTTTGGTACTATCTTGCATAAGAAAGGGGCGGATGCGGGCTATATTTTTAAGATGGAATTTACAGGATTTGGGAACATACTGGATGTAAGGCTCAAAGGTGAGGCTAGAATCAAATATGACACCAAGACACCGCGCTTGCAAGGATGAACTGATGTGGATACCAGATGGTAGTGGAATCTAAATTAGGCAATAAGTTTGCCAAGGGAGGCAGTATAAAGAGAAAATAGAAGGGGACCAAGAGCCTTGGGGGACTCCAACAGAGACAGGATGAATGGAGGAGGTATCATTAGAAAAGGAGACACTGAATGAGCGTTGGGATAGATCGGAGGAAAACCAAGAGAGGACAGAGTCACAGAAACCAAGTGATTGTAGAGTATTAGTATGGAGTAGTGGCCTTTGGATTTAGCTGCTAAGATGTTTCTCTACAAGCAGCATTGGACGCAGACACTGTGCAGTGTGGAAACCAGACACAAATAGATTAAAAAATGTAAAGGGACACTGTAGGCACCCAGACTACTTGAGCTAATTGAAGTGGTCTCGGTGCAAACTTCCATCATACTTAACCCTGCAGTGGTATTTATTGCAGTTATTGTAAACTGCAATAATTACCTCTGACGGTTAACTCCTCCTCTAGTGGCTGTCTACCAGACAGCCACTAGAGGGACTTCTGGAATTGAAAAAGACTTTTGGTCCGTTATCTGGCGCTGCATAAGGACCTCCAGATTTCCCCAATAGGAAAGCACTGAATAATGCTTTCTTATGGGGAGATCCTAATGCAAGCACGGTCGTTGCCGCGCATGCGGTTTCCCCGCCAGCAGTCGGCAGGGGAGGAGTGTGGGCGGAGCTGAGCCAGCGCCAAGGGACATAACCCCATTCAGTCACTTACCTAGGTCCAGCACCGTGGGAGGTAGCCTTGACAGACGGGAAATCTATAGTGCCAGGAAAACGAGTTTGTTTTCCTGGCACTATAGAATCCCTTTAACCTATTTCAGCCCAGAGCCCCTAGTGACTGTTTGTCTGACAGACACAAGCAGACGTGAAATGTGCAAAATGCAAACAGAAACCACATTGTTTTCACGTGCAAGGCTTCAGTGGCAGAATATATGTTACAAACACTTCATTAAGATTAAATAATTTTGGTCCTTAGACTTTCACTTTTACTGCAAAACTTCTACTTAACCCCTTAAGGACCAAACTTCTGGAATAAAAGGGAATCATGACATGCCACACACGTCATGTGTCCTTAAGGGGTTAAACTGCTACTAGAAAATCTCCTCAAATTAACGATTTCCTGTGGTAAATTCTAAGGTAACACCTTTGAATAAAGTCATGCTGAACCCCCCAAAAATCTGGTCAAGACCCAATTGTAAATAGCAAAGGAGAATTTGGGGCACACCTAGAACATGTGTTTCTAAAAAAATTAAATAAAACAAATTAGCCATTACGTCAACACCATTATTATAGTTCAAGCATTTACGGTCTATATAGCATCTCTCATGAATGTAGAAAGCCCATCTCATGAAAATCCTACTATAAGCATGAGCAATTGTTTGAAATGTGACACCAACTAATGGTCAAGTGTCAATAATAGCTGTAACAATGCCATCACTCTGTTGAATATATTTTGTGGCAGTAGACACATCCTTTATTTGAAGCACACCACAACATCGGTGAATGCTTGGATTGGACACAATTCCCACAATAAGGACTAATGCTCATTAACATTTGGAACTGGAATGGTAGCATAGCAAGAAAGAATGTAACAGATGACTACTGCTTATCTCCTTACCAGAACTGGTCCTTCTGGTCATAATTCCCACCATCCAGTCTCAGATTTCTTTCACTCAACTTTATTCATCCACTGGTTTGATATCAGAGTAAGGTTAGCTGTGAAAACATTTAGAATATGCAGATTTTAACAAATTCTGTGACTTCCTTCTTTGGAAACATACATTTTGCAATCTATGCGGACATGCATAGGGAGTTAAATTCAAAAACTACCAGAAAACTATTCTTTTGCGTCCTTGTAACAATTTTTTTTTTTAAACCAAAAGAATTAGGAAGTATTCTGCATATTTTGTTAATCCTTTAACTTTGATACACTCTGCACTCAAAAATCTAACACGTGAATTAGTACCATGAAGCTCAAAAAACAAACCTATTTTTGCTCCTCAAGCAGGGACACATCTCTTTATTTTTTTACTGTATACGTACGTTTTTTTTAAATGTATGAATACGTTTTTAAATTTAAAACGTGTAATTATTTAATTATACATGTTAATTTTGTACCCTCCAGGCCTGCACGGTTTCTTTATTCCGTGTTAGGCAATGGAACATATAAGCCACGGTGTCTCATTACACAAGATGTCCACAAGCAAGAAAAATACATGTGAATAAAGACTTTGGAAGTCAATGTATTGGTAGAGAGAGTCTATAGTTAATTGGGTACGGAGGTAGATAGGGTTACAGAGTGTGTCTGGTAGAGATGAGTAATACTGGCCTTGAGAGCTATCATTACACATGAAACCATAGACTTAGGAACTGAAGCAATTATGTATTTTATAGCTCCATAGAATATACAGGTGATTTAAAAAATATAAGACAAATAATAAAACAAGACAAAGCAGGTTTACTCTGGGGTGATGATTATTATAGGGTTATTATAGGGTTACATCTGTCATGCCACCTGGTGATAACACAGCAGAGCTGGGGGAGCCTTTGACACTCCAGTTGCTGTGGACTAAGTTTCCCATCATGTTCAGCTAGCCAACCATGGTGTACTACATTTCCTATCATCCTCAGGCAGCCAGAGGGCTTTACTAAGCAACCATGGAAACTATGTCCGCAAGTGACCCATGGACCAGAGCAGGGCTGGGTCAGGTGCCCAGCTGATGGAGAACTACAACTCCCATGATGCTTTGCCAGGCTGCCTGCACACTAGCTCTCTGGTGTCGCTGTAGCAGAGGCCGCTGGTCAGTAAATACTGTCTATCGCGATATGATAATACTGTCTATCGCGATATGATAATAAAGGCAGGGAGTTACAGTGATACATTAACCCCCTTACAGTCAGGCTCCGTGCTGCCCCCTACTGTTACAGCCCGGTAATGCGCTAATGCAGGCACACACGGCCGGCCTGCCAGAGTGACTGCTCGGTACCTGCAGCTGCCGGTCTCCGCTAACCCCACACCGGACCGAGTCCGTAACCACCGGCTGTACGGGTGGATGTGGCCGATGACGTCAGCACAGCGCCTGGGTCAGGTGAGGCAGCTCCCGATTGGCCGGCAGGAAAGTGGGTGGGGCGGGTCACACGGGGGGCGGGGCCTGTGGGTTGCGAACCGGAAGCGCCGCTCGCTCGCTCTGCGCATGCCCAGAGCGGACCGGAAGTAGTTGGCCAATGTGCTGCCAGAGAGTGTCATTCTGTGTTGGAGAGGCAGCAGTGTGGGTGTAGCTGTGAAATGAGACCTGTGTCAACAGAAAATCAAAGTCAATGCCTCCCCGTGATTTCAATACTTCAATAGGGTTTTTTTATTTTTTTTTAAAAGGACAAGCAGATAAAATAAAAAATGTGGTGTATAATTATTTTACTGCAAAATGTTGCACCCTGACGATTTAACTTATGACCACTTACGTCTTTGAACATGACGGAAAGGCCCCTGGGAACGCGAAGTCTTAGCAGGGACAACTTCGACCACTTTGTCCCGAGCGGGAGATCGGACCACAATACACACACTGAAGAGAATAGGTGTCATCCCGGGCACCCTGTAGCAATCTGTGAAAGACACCCATGGCGACCCCGACATCCACGGGTTCACATGACTGATAGACGCCATAGTTACAGATTGGTGCGCCTGACTCGATAAAGGTACATAGACTACCTTCTTTATTTTCTGCCCTGGCATTCCGCCAAAGATTCTAGAGTCCCATACTTACGTATCCTTCCCGTGTCCCAGGCCTAGTTGAAAAAAAAGCTTCTCCCGACGCTAACCACACTTGTCCTTAACGTATTGATGTGCCTTGGGAAACCCTACAGGTTCCCTTTGTTTAGTGCTCCAAGAGATATCCTCATTACATTTACTTAAGTGCCTACTTTATCCATTAAGCACGTATATTATGTTTACTTACCAGGAGACCTGCGCGTCTTATTGATAATACCGCTGAGATTTGCATGTCTCGTGTTCTGACATATTATTTCAAATGCCTGAAACCTGCGTGTTTCCCACTGCTTATTTACTGCGCATTCTATATGTCATGTTAATACCTTAATAAAAAAAGATTTACAAAATGTTGCACCCTCCTGAGAGAATTTAATGTGTGAAATGGGAATAACCCTAAAACATCCCATGTCAGTTATTGGACTTTTTTTGTGCAGTAGTACATACTCATAAATGGTACAGCAGGTATCAGACGAACGTCATACAAAAAGCGAGATATGTGCACATTTGTTAAATAAATGCAATACGATCATGTGCCCAGCTGAGTTACCCTGACATGGTCCCATAGAGTTTGCACAACAAAATGGTGTAGTAAAAAAAAAAAAAGATAATGAGTGAATAACAACATAAAGGGCAACAGATACCTGAACATCGCAAATAATGAAAGCTAAACATTAGCCCTCTAAAACTCTTTCTGAAGAGTTGAGGGAAGTGGCGTGATGCCATAAACCATCCTACAAACCCAGGTCAACTTATACCCGCTTAGGGCAGGGCGAAGTCCCGCAAAAGAGAGAGATGCTTTAAGCATAATAGCCCAATTAAAATTAGATGTGGTTCATCACCCACCCCTCCCTCCTTTCCCATATTGAACGGAACCGTCAAGGCTGCCCCCTGTCCCCCCTATTATTCGCCATATCCCTCGAACCCCTGCTGGAGACCATACGTAACAACCCACGCATAGAAGGGCTCCGGATCATGGACGAAACATTCACCATCGCAGCATTCGCAGACGACATCCTCCTTACCCTGACCAACCCCATCCCGACCCTAACCGCCCTCTTAACAACCCTGCAAGACTACTCAAATATCTCGGGATACCAACTCAATGCCACTAAATCAGACCTCATGCCGCTCAACCTCACGGAATCCATTATCCACACCCTGAAACGGGAACTCCCCTTCCGTATCTGCCCATCGGCAATCACTTATCTAGGTGTCCAAATCACCAACGATACCACCGCCCTTTACGCAGCCAACTACCCCCCACTTATCCGGAGAGCATTCCTAAACCTGGAGTGCTGGAAACCGATGAATATATCCTGGCTAGGAAGAATAGCTTCAGTCAAAACGAACCTCCTGCCCAAATTCCTCTACGCCTTCCAAGCATTACCCATCCCCTGTAGAAAGACAGACCTCAAACAACTACAAACTGCCATAGACCGATTCATCTGGAACAGGAAGAAACCCCGAGTCCATAGATCCACACTATACGTACCCAAACCCTCCGGAGGGCTAGGCCTTCCCAACCTTACACACTACTTACATGCAGCTCACGTAACACAAATCCAGCATTGGCATCTTCCCCCCACACACAAACGATGGGTGGACTTGGAAAACCTCATCTTCGGCCGGGACCACCCCTCCCAATGCATGTGGCTCCAGAAACAGCACAGACCACTGCCACCCCCCACCTCCCCGACGATCACCCACTCCCTGGACCTCTGGGACCACCTCAGCGACAAATTTGATTTGTCCACGGGCCTATCGCCCCTCACCCCAATCCTCCGCAACAAAATGTTCCCACCAGGCCTCACACCACGACACTATACCCACTTCGAAGATCGAGACATAGTCAGACTAGGACACCTTTACCCCAATGGCAAGCTCCTGCAATATACTGAAATCCCCAACCCCGAAACCCTATCCACAAATGACTACTTTCGCTACCTCCAACTCCGAAGCTTCGCAGGAACGGACACAGTTCGCATGGCAGTCACCTCGTCCCTGACCGGGTTTGAAAGAGACACCCTCCACTCACCATCCAGAAAGAGCCAAATATCAACCATATACATGACATTAACCACACATCACACTCAGATAGCCCTCCCATACATCACGGCATGGGAAAAAGACCTAGGATCCCCCGAAGACCTCACGGACTGGGCTGACATCTGGGCATCTATTAAATCCATCTCAATCTGCGTCACCCATCAAGAGCAGGCATACAAAATGCTCTTCAGATGGTACCTCACCCCCTGCCGCTTAAAGGATATGAAACAAAGCCCCACTAACCTCTGCTGGAAACTATGTGGCGAAACTGGCACATTCATCCACTGTTGGTGGACATGTCCAAAACTCACACCCCTGTGGGAAACAATCACGACTCTCCTAACCAGAATACTTGACAAACCTGTACCCCTGGACCCGTGGGCCCTTCTACTCTCCAAACCCTTAGACATCTTCACCCGTAGCAAAAATAAACTCATAGCAAGAGTGGCCCTAGCCACACGCAGAGCAATTGCGGAAACATGGTCCACACAACGTATACCCACTCACCCTCAAATACACACAAAAATCACGGACAGCGTAGATATGGACAAACTAACAGCGCAAATACACGACACCCCTAAATCATTTCACAAAGTCTGGGACCCGTGGCTTGAAGGACACAGCGCCCTCCCATGGTGACCTACAAGACCCCACGAACAAACACCACCACCACCAACATACAACGAGCGATGCGACTGACGCTCACCCAGCCAACCCCCAACCCAACCTACCCGGGGCTCGGGGAGCATACCCAGGAGGGCAGCAGCTCCTGACCCTCCCTCTAAGTAGTCTCTCTCCCTACCCCATCTACCCAACAATCCTCTTGACTATAGCACTCAACCCAATTGCCAGGCTCTGCTGACATAGCCATAGCCAACGAACAACCTAAGGCTGCAACCTCTACGACAGCTGATCCCCCCCTAACAAAAAAACGACCACCACCAAAACACCTGGCTTAACAAACTCACAAACTATACCACCTCTCTTCAACCTGCCGAAACACCTTCAACCTGGACCACTACCTAATCAGAAACATCATAACCAAACCACGACCTCCTCAACAACACATGACCATTGATAACATGACCTGCGAGGTCACACGCACGACCTCCCATACCTGAAGGTCCTCAAAGAAAGGTATAGTGTAAATTACCAAAACACAATGCCAGATTTATGTGCAAACAAAACAATGTCGTACCCTACTGTTATCACCTAAATAACCAACTTCTTTTTTCTGTAAAAACATTCATACGACTTTTGTTTATGAAAAATGAAAAATAAAGAATCTTTAAAAAAAAAAATGAGATGTGGTTCCCCATTGGTGCAGTGCGTTAGGCCCCAAGATGTCAACTGTCTCACCCGTCAGAACCCCAGACCTCCTGGGAAAATCCATGCTTGGCCCTCCAGGGCTCAAGTTCTTATGTGTACTGTACTCAGACTTCTCTGATTTGGTCCGTAGTAGTCTTAGAGCTCTCTTTGAGACTGCTCTGGAGTCAGAGTCACAGCGGTCCACCGGACACATAACCATGGATTCTGAGGTGAGTCGTTGCTCAGCATTTGTGGAGTAGGTTTTTGAATATACCTAATCAGCTTTCATACAGAAGTCAGAAAATATTTTGTCTACTTTGGACATAGTACTTGAGTTCTCATTGTAGAGGCTGGAGGAGAATGTAAATTCCACCATGTTGGGTGGGGTACTGCTTCTTCTGCTTGTTGCATGTGGTGGCACAGTGGGGATCTCTCATGCAAGGAAGCCTCCAGGTGTAGACTGGGTTCACCAATACAAAAGTTAACGAAATTCACCCCTAATCAGACTCTAGACAAAAACTGTAATGTCTAGTCAGTAAGGATAGTGTCAATATACTGTGCATATACCTTCTAATTATACTGGACATATACTTTCCTAATATTATACAAACAAAAAAAAAATTAAGAAGAAATATGCAAACATGAGATCCTCTTTCCTCAGTCTCTCTCTTGATTATTCCCACTCTACAATTGCCAAAATGACCAGGATATATCACTATCGCATTAGAAACATGTAAAATTCACCCCCACCGGTCCAAAGCTACTGGCTGTATTCATGAGGAAGGAGCTCTGCCTCTTCTTCCCACCTTGGGGCACACCAATTCTCAGATCAAGTTCCACGGTGGTGCATCTTCTGAAATTAGTCAGGATATAAAATAAATTAACAACAACCATACACCTTGTCTAGTGTGTCTGTACAATATTAATGTCCTTCTGAATTCAATGTTACACCTACATACAACCAGAAGGGGGCAATATAACTGTACAGTACTCGACACTGGGGGTTGTCAAATATTGTGATATAGGAGAGGAAAAGTAATAATACAAATGTAAATATCAGCTGCTATGTTCCCAGGTCACTCTTATATACACATAAAATATCAAGATGCAGTAACAAAAGTCCATTGACCCTCAAATAAAAATTACTTCACTTCAATTGTATCATCTCAAGTTGGATACATAGTAAGTATCATAGTATGGAGCAAAATGAGATGATAGACAATAGAATAGTAAAAAGAATGAGGATATTATATTAGCCAGACTATATAAAGCCAGAGATTATCAATACTGTAGTAGGTGATTTCCCCTTGTGATATATATATATATGTTCAGAGAAATTGCAAAAGAAAAACACGAATTACATCTCAGTCTCTACATGCCTCAGTTAGCATGTTAAATGTTAAATTTCATGACAGTACTATTAGAAAAAGACTGAACAAGTATGGTTTGTTTGGAAGGGTTGCCAGGAGAAAGCCTCTAAAAAGAACATGGCAGCACAGCTTAGGTTTGCAAAGTTACATCTGAACAAACCACAAGACTTTGGACCGACGAGACTACAGTGAAGATGTTTGGACATAATGCACAGCCCAACATTTAGTCAATAACAAATGCAGCATATCAGTACAAACAGCTCATACCAACTGTCATGCACGGTAATGGAGGCATGATTTGGGCTCGGTTTGCAGCGACCATGAACTCCTCCATATACCAAAGTATTCTTGAGTCAAATGTGAGGCCATCTAAACCTATCTTTTAATGAAGTAACACACAAACGGTCTCCTCAGGCCAGTAGCAGCCCGGATGTCCGAGACTCACCCAGCAAACATTGACGCTGGTTATATCGCCCATTGAAGGCAAGCACTTCTAAGTGATCGTATACATAATTCAGCTCATCAACCCTGTGACGGACCACCTGGCACCCCGACTGGGTACCTCCGCCAATCGATGCTTCCTAGCTGACGCTGAGGACCATAAGCAACGCACCGGACACCATAAGCACCATAGACCCCACAAACCTCTGCAGCTTGGTTTGGGTCTCGCCGTCCCTTCCCACCCTGGACCAAACTCCTGGATCCAGGGACTCAGTGGGAAGGTCTCTCCTCCAAGAGAATAGAGCTGTGAAGCTCTCATAAGAGCTAGTGGTATAGCTGTAAAGCAGTTCCCTACAATCACGAGACAAGGCTATATGTTGAGGGTTAAGCAGGAATGGTTTAATGGTAGCCACACTGGCCTTTTAAGCAAGTCACCATGCAAGGGTGACACCCACATGGACCTTGTTGGGGACAGGGACACAAACTGATACACCAATGCTAACAGAGTTCCAATCTAATGCACTCCCACATACAATACAATAAGCCTACCTCTCTTTATTTAGGAGATAGTTGAGTGAAGCACTATACTAAACTCAATTATCTCCAAACACAAAAAACACATTTTTACGAAACCCCCAAAATACCTTAAAGGATCACTATAGGGTCAGGAACACAAACATGTATTTCTGACCCTATAATGTTAAAACCACCATCTAGCCCTCCTGGGCCCCTCATGCCTCCATAAATATAGCAACATCTTACTGTATTCAAGCCTAAAAGTTGTACCTTTGCTGTTAGACTCAGAAAAACAAACAGTCTGCTGACATCATCAGAAGTGGTAGCCTGATCCAATCACAATGCTTCCCCATAGGATTGGTTGAGACTGACAAAGAGGCAGATCAGGGGCAGAGCCAGCATGAGTCAAACACAGCTCTGGCCAATCAGAATCTCATCATAGAGATGAATTGAATCAATGAATCTCTATGAGGAAAGTTCAGTGTCTCCATGCAGAGGAAGGAGATACTGAATGTTTGGATACATTTTAGGCAGCCATGACTCAGGAAGGATCTCTAGCAACCATCTGAGGAGTGTCCAGTGAAGTTACCACTAGGCTCTAATGTACACACTGCATTTTCTCTGACAAGGCAGAGTTTACAGCAAAAAGCCTGAAGGTAATGATTCTACTCACCAGAACAAATTCATTAAGCTGTAGTTGTTCTGGTGACTATAGTGTCCCTTTAAAAACACATAAAATTCCCGTACAAGTGACATCCCCTGATAGCCCTGGTCTGGGTGACCAACATATCCAAAAATCACCCAGATCAGTTCAGGGATCAGAAATTTTATGGAAGTCATAGTTTTTACCGACCACAGGCATGGTCCCATAGCCAAAAATAGTTCCATACAATTGCGGCTAAGTGCCGCTGTTAAACCAACCGGGATCCGCAAAGTTTTCATGCCGAAAATAGTTCCAGGGCATTCGCGGTTTTCGTCCATGCGAACAAGATGGCCACCACCTTCTGGTCGTGCATAGGAATTGCAGCCACCCAAACGAACACAATTGCAACAATGTATCAATTAAGCTTAACAAGCTCCAGGGTGGTCTCCGGTTTGTGCGGCTGTTTGGTAAACGAACCATATAGTCCCAATTGCACAAACAGAGCCTGTTATAAGTCCAAGCGGCACAATCAGGGTCTTTAACCCAAAGTTCCTTACAAGGGCCATAGTCACAGGGCAAGAGGCTTGCAAGTATGCCCCTCCAAGAACCCGTGACGAGGTCCAGTTCGTCACAGACCCCTTTAGACACATATATGGAAAGTATATTTTTGGACACTATGCACAGTCCGTTACCCTGGGCACTGACGGATGATGACTAAATCATAACTTAGGCCCAGGGCACTGAACAGAACCCCAGCACTCATGCTCCAGGGGTAATGTAACAAACAGGCCAATCATTATGGCCCAAGGGGATATGGGGGAGTGGGCGCTGGATATGGAGAGATGGAGTTATGCGCTAACTCTTTAAGTGACATCTCTGACTTTCAACTAACCTATTGCACTTTCCTCTGTCTATGCTAGCCTAGCCAAACTGTCTACACTAATGGTCTCGTCCATATTACATTCTTCACTCCTTTCTACAACAATGACTTAATGCTTGCTACCACTGAATTACTTCTCTGAACCATATATGTCTGGTGTGGGTGGGAGGGTTTGAGTATGAATATGCAAATTCAGGATAATCTCTGCTTTTATATTGATTATGTTTATCAATGCTCATTATATGTATAGTGTTTCTCATCAAGGTGTTATGATAGCGAACACAACACAAGTGCTAACCACATCCACAAAGTTTACATAAGGACATTCTACTTCAACTTATTTTATATATTATATATAATATATCATACCCTGATTGATTATAACCTCCAGCAGGGAGCAGGGCTTTGATCCCAATTACCCAGAGACCTACACCCTACCTCATAGGGCATACACTCGGAGGTCTTACGTCCTTTTGCATTCACTCCCCATTTGGATTAATATACCAATGCAGTCCTAGATTTCAGCTAATAGGCTCTGCAGTCGAGCCCCTATAGTTACACTGCAATGTTCTTTATTAACGATTTTTGATGTGGATCACACTCCACAAAGTAACACCTTCCATACCCCCACCAAAACCCTCTATTGTATTGGTCTCCTACCAGTATACACGGTGTCACCACGAGATTCTGGATGGCATCTCTCCCATCTAGGGATAGACAATGGTGACTTGAAAGTAGATGTGGCGTTTATTCAGGAAACCCACTTTAAACAAGGGGTGGCGCGGGGGGCGGAGCCTGGCTTCCAGGCTGCATGGACGTGCTGAGACTGAGCTCCAGACTAAATCGGCACAATTTGGGGAAAAAACCCCGAAAAACTTGCACGTACAGCACCTGGAGGGTGATAGCACAGCCGGGGACACCCGGGCGCATCGACAGGTACCAATTGTTAACCCGACATTAACCGGGAACCGGCACCAGTACCAAGAGGCCTACTCGAGACCCTACCGGGGAGAGGCAGCCGCTCTCCTCGCGGATGACACTGCAGTGGGAACCTCCAAACTACTCACCTCCTACCCCCCCCACTCTGGACCGGCAGGGGTTATCCCGGTCTGCACGGTGTGTGCCACGCTGATCTCTGCACGACGACAAGGCAGTGTGATCCCCCACGAGGCATTCCTAAGATGGCGGCTGGTGGCACATCCCTCACGCTGAACCTGCTCCAGCAAGCAACAATCTACCACGACACCACACAGCACCTGAACGAAATATTCAGACGCTTCTGGGCAAAATTAAGAGACCGCCTGAAAACAACGCAGACCGCGCAGGGACCTGCACGAACAGCGGGTAAGCGAGACAGCCGGCAGTGGGGACAGGGGGGCATACCCTCGGGCACAGCGACGGACGACCCACGCAACCCCAAACCACAGAGCCTACCCGGGCTGGAGGCCAAAAGGGTGAAGACCCAGATGCATCGCCCACACCCACGGAGGCTCCAACGCCGCAAGTGGCCAAAGTCCATCAGGCCCTCCACTACCCCTGAAAGGGGAGGAAAATTGGGCTCCAGAAGCTGCAGAGTTCGTTGCACAGAGATGCAGGCCCATGCAACAGCCTGGGGCTGGAGGGATGCCACCACACTGTCCACTGCTCCAGCGGCCTCCAATACCTCACCACCAAACGCTAGCTGCTTCCAAAGAGACGGCATCGGATGATAGAGACTCACTACACAAAGCCTCCAGAAGGTCAGCGCCGGGCCCACCATCCATCAGCTTAATCTGACATACTGCATGACCAGGACTGACATCCATGGAGAGCAGAGGGCAACAACACACGCAGCCCCGGACCATGGTGGCTTTCAAGCATACTGTAAAGTTAACTGTTGGACAGCTGTTATATTTTTACTTTTATTATTTCTAAGCATGTAATCTACATATCGTACCATAAGCTTAAGCAGAACAACCAAAGTCACATAAACATGGTCAGTCTAGCTTAGCATGTTAACCATGAGCCGCTACATGTCAGTAAATATAACATACTAAATTTTATACTGCATGATGTTAACCTTATGACATAACTTATAAAACCTGCTCTTGACTAGATAGGCAATGCTTAATTGATATTAGCACTGTCAGCACCAATATATGTCTATCTCCAGCCCGACGATCTTACTGTGACTTACTATAATAGACAAGCTGAGCTAGCCTGTACTAAGCTTATTTAATGCCTACCAAACGACATGTCTCACATCCTGCCTACTTTAAAAACAGTTACCCTAGCTTGGTCAATCAGACACCGTTCAACCTTACTTACTCCACCTGCTTAGATGACACACCTGCTTAGGTATGCCTGTTTCTCTATGTCTATGTCTAGGTCTTTAATTTGTTATCACTAAAAAGCTTACGATATTATCTTGTTTATATAACTACTTTCAAAAAAAGTGCAATGTCATTAATGCCATGTGATTAAGAGTGTATGCAAACTCGATTGTACCAGCTATTGTGGCAGTACAAATTCGCCTGTTACCCTTATGCAGGAACAAAAATAAAGAATTAAAAAACAAACAAAAAAAAACAAGGGGTGGCGCCATGCCTAGCCAACCAAAAATGTCCTAGCGGCACACTTGCCATTTCAATAACACGCAGAGGTATGCTGGTAATGGTGAAAGGTCTCATGGGGCAAACAATGGTAACCTTCTCTAATCTCTATTTACCGAATAGGAATCAATGTAAAAGCTTACACAAACGCATGAAATTGGTCGATGACTTTACAGACCAGATACTGATCTTGGAGGGAGACACCTCAATGTGTCCCTAGATACGGCCATTGACACCTCTTCTACTACAATAACATACTAAGTCCCCACTAGAAAATTTGTAAATTAACTATTAGACTAAGCCCAAATGTACGACTGCTGGTGTATAACACCCCCCAAACAAGAAATTACTCTTTTTATCCCCCTGCAACAAATTCCTACATGCTTATAGACGTGCTATTTATGCAACACAGACACCTCCACCTTGTTCAAACATGCTCCGATGGTCCGATCACCTTGTTGGACCACGCCTGTCTCTTGCCGTTACAATCTCTCACTTACCACAAAAGACTTTCCAGTGGAAGTTAAACAATGTATTACTAAATGACCTTGAAGTAGTCAATACTCTCAAAGAAGCCTTAACACAATACTTCAAGGAGAATTCTTCCCTCGTTATGTCACACACCACAATTTGGAAAGTTGCATTAAAAGAGACTCTCTCATTAAAGACATTAGTGACTTGGAACATAAACATAAAAGTAATATGTTATTAGAGGATTACAACTCTCTAATAGCTAAACATTCTGAACTCCATATATTGTTAAATGCCCAAACTGCTACTCACAAAACATACGTATTACGCACATGGAGGTAAATGTAGAAAATTACGAGCAAAGGCACCCCAACAAAAGAGACAATCCACCTTTATTGCCAATAGTAAAAAACCATAAGGGTGAAACGAATTATCTGCTAGACATGTGTAATTTGTTTCGTTCCGAATGTCAATTAGGACGAATTTCGGGCAATTCAGACATTTGGATACTTCTGAATGTCCGAATAGCTGAATTGCCGAATTTCTGAAGTGCCGAACCGAACTGCCGAAGTCCCGAATAGCCAAATTGACAAATTTCGGATTTGCCAAACTGAACTGCCGATGTCCTGAACTACCGAATAACCGAAGTGCCGAATTTCAGATTTGCCGAACTGAATAACCGAACTGAACCGAAGTGCTGAAGTTCCGAAGTGCCGAAGTCCCGAATTTTGGAAGTGCCGAACCGAAGTGCCGAAGTCCCGAATTTCGGAATGCCGAACCGAAGTGCCGAAGTCCCGCATTTCGGAATGCCGAGCCGAACTGAATATTTTGCCCATGCACATCCCTATTATCTGCTCCCTGAAATCATGACAGCTTTCCAGAAATTATATACCACTCTCTATAATCTCAAAGAAACTCCTCCCTGGAAAGATCAAATCAGACAATATCTGGAAACGAGAATTAAACGCACAATCCCCTTAAATGTTCAAAGGGTGTTCAATTACACCAGCACACCAGAAGAATACGAAGCTACGATCAGCTCTGGGCTGTGGTGGGGGCGACAGAGGCTGTAAAGGAGATACAGGCTGTAAAGGGGGCTGTGATGGGGGCACAGGGGCTGTTGAAGGGAGGGGGCACAGAAGGGCTGGGCAGGGGCTGTATAAGGGTTGAACAGGGGGAGTAGAAGGAGTGGGCAGGGGCTGTACAGGGGGCACATTGGCCGCAGAAGGTGGGCAGGGGCTGTAGAATGGAGGGCACAGGGCTATAAAGGGGGGCAGGGGCTAAAGAAGGGGTGGGCAGGGCCTGTAGAGAGGGGGACAGAGGCTGTAGATAGGGGAACAGTGGCTGTAGAGAGGGTTCAGTGGCTGTAGAGAGGGTGCAGTGGCTGTAGAGAGGGTGCAGTGGCTGTAGAGAGGGTGCAGTGGCTGTAGAAAGGGTGGGCTGGGGTTGTAGAAAGAGGGCAGGGACTATAGAAGGGAAGGCAGGGGCTGTGGTGGGGGGCAGGATATGTAAAAGGGGGGACCGAGACTGTAGATTGGGTGGACAGGGGCTGTAAATTGGGGGATGTGGACTGTAGAAAGGAGGGCACAGGGGCTGTAGAAAGGAGGGCACAGGGGCTATAGAAAGGAGGGCACAGGGGCTATAGAAAGGAGGACACAGGGGCTATATAAGGGAAGGCAGGGGCTGTGGTGGGGGACAGTGGTTATAAAAGGGGGGACAGGGACTGTAGAGGGAGACATAGGCTGTAGAAGTGAGGGCACAGGGACTGTAAAGGGGACAGGGGCTGAGAGGGGAAATAGGGGCTTTTAGAGGGGGCAGGAGCTATAGAATGGGGGTCAGGGGCTGTAGAAAGAGGAACAGGGGCTATTGAAGGGTAGGCAGGGGCTGTGGTAGGGGGGAAGGGACTATAGAAGGGGTGGGGAGTGGCTGTAGAAAGGCTGGGCAGAGGCTGTAGAGGGGGCACAGGGGCTGTAGAGGGGGCAGATGCAGTAGAAAGGTGGCACAGTGGTTGTAAATTGGGGTGGGCAGGGACTGTAGAATGAGGTGGGCAGGGGCTGTAGAGGATGTCAGGGGCTATAGAAGAGATGGCACGGGCTGTAAAAGGGAGGGCACAGGGGCTGTAAAGGGGGGCCGGTACTGAGAATGGGCACAAGGGCTAAAGAAAGGAAGGGGCAGGGGCTGTGGAGAGGGTAACAGACTATAGAAGGGTGGACAGTGGCTGTAGAAAGGGGGCAGGAACTGTAGAGAGGGTAATAGGGACTACAAAGGGAAGGCTGGGGCTGTGGTGGTGGACAGGGGATGTAAAGGGGGAGGGGCAGGCACTGTTAGGGGCTGTAGAGGGAGAAGGGCCTATATTAGGGTACAGGGAATGTAAAAGTGGTGACAGGGACTGTAGAGGGGAAGGACATGGGCTGTAGAGGGGCCATAGGGGCTGTAGAGAGAGCAGGGCCTATGGTGGGGTACAAAGAATGTAAAAGTGGGGACAGGGACTGTAGAGGGGAAGGACATGGTCTGTAGAGGGGCCATATGGGCTGTAGAGGGAGCAGGGCCTATGGTGGGGTACAAAGAATGTAAAAGTGGGGACAGGGACTGTAGAGGGGAAGGACATGGTCTGTAGAGGGGCCATAGGGGCTGTAGAGGGAGCAGGGCCTATGGTGGGGTACAAAGAATGTAAAAGTGGGGACAGGGACTGTAGAGGCGAAGGACTTGGGCTGTAGAGGGGAGGGCACAGGGGCTGCTTAAAAACATGACCAGGGAGGGGAAAACTTTATCCCTGGTGGTCAGCAGCTGGAGCCTGCAGCCAGCAAAGAGCAGCCAGGAAAGTCAGTCGGCCGGTGTCTCTTGATGTTGTCCGGAGGAGGGGGCGTGACTTTCCCTGCTCTTCTCCCAGACTCCACAGCAATACGCTGGGGAGTCTGGGAGAAGAGCAGGGGAAGTCACGCCCTCTCCTCCTGACATCACAGGAGAGGCCAGCCAACTGACTTCCCTGGCTGCTCTGTGCTGGCTGCTGTCTGCAGGCTGCAGGCTGCAGGGAGACACGCGATGTGAAAAATCTGAGTCCCATGGGGGCGGGGTTTGACTGCAGAGCGGAGCTGCTCCCGCTTCTAAAAGCACTTACCGGCGATTACTGATGAGGTGAGGCCTCGAATCGACTCCTAGAGACGCCCAAGCGACAGAGGTTACCGAGACCTACGAGCCGACACCACGCAGGTGGATCTCTACTCCGGTTTCGACCCTCCCGAGGTTGCGGCCTTCAAGCATGGCGGCGGTGGGGGAGACGGCCGCTCTCCCACCACGGAAACACTCAGCGAAGCGCAGTTTGGGCCTCCGTTCCCCCCCCTATGGACCGGTGGGGGTTATCCCGGTCCCCACCGACTGGACACACGCAACAGCATGGGCTGCAGTTTCCCACTCAGGACCAAGCTCCGGATGCTCCGGGCCCAGCCTAACCGATCGGACTCAAAGTGCCCCTGAAATTGCTGCCGTAGTAACGGCCACGCCACTCGGGGAGAGCACAAAGGGCCCAAGAGACTACCACGCTGAACAAGCTGCACAAGCTGCTAGACTAGAAGCGATATTTGAGGCGTTCTGGACAGAACTGGAGCGGCGCATGCAGCAGCATACCATACATACACATGGCGCCCGCTCACCAAAGCACCCACGAAGAGAGCACAAAATGGCCGCAGCGAGACGACCTCAGCGTCCGAGGGGCTTACTCACTCGCCCAACATCCCACAAACAAAAAGCGACTACCATTCCTCACCGTAACCACAGACGGAGAGCCGCAGGGGAGAGCTCCCCGGAGCACAGAGTACACCCACGAAGGGAGACACCTCAAGGCACTGCAAACACTACACCGCACCGGCGCACCAGTATGGGAGATACACGCAGCCTGACAAGCATGAACCGTGTTCCCACTCAAGCCTGGAGCAGACGGAATAACAAGTTGGGGATAACTGGGACTTTCACCAGCCAAGGCGGACGGAAACCGAGACTAGGGATCGGGTGAACTTTTCAATCACTCAGCATATCAGTTTCTGACTTATTCTAGCTCTAGCAATATTCATTTTCTGTTTTTTTTTCACCCTCTTGTTCCCTCTACTATGATGTACAGCCTTATGGAAATGCTGCTTAAAAGTTATGAACCAGCGAGCCGATCAGTGTAGCTACTGTAGTCTCAATACATAGGCTTAGTCTTAAACTTGTCGAATTACATAGGGTTAGCTAGCCTGGTACAGTCAAAGTTGACAGGATTACCTGATATCTGTTTGATAAGCATGCTGTTACATAATACGCCTTGCAGACCTGGCTATTAGTTGGTTTACACCTTTAGGCTCATGTCCAGCCCTCATGTTTGGTCTCACATATATGCATGTCACTACCATGCTGTTGGATCTTCCAATGTATGCAGTCTGCAGGAAAAGTGCATTAGTCACGCAAACGCACACAGACCCTCTAAAGCAAAAATTTTGCTTAAATATGCTCTATGAATGATTTGCAGTTAGATATATGTACCTAGCATGTATACCATTGTATTAATATAAAAAGGCACTAAGAATGCAATGCTTTCTATGTGAATTAACCTATAACATAAAAATGTGCAAGTACTAACCTAAACCCTAATGTTATCACTGTTTCTCGAAAAGCATGAGGATTGCCGTTGGGGTACCGCATGAATCTACCATTTAAAGTATTAAGCGATCTGAATATGCTTGTGCCAACCACTTGTTTTTTGTGATAATGGTCATGCCTAGCTAGAATAGATACTCACGTTTAAAGATATTATACACAGCTTTTGACTAGCTACTTTCACTTTTACTACGCTATACTGGTTATTAACTGGAAAGCTCAATTAATATAAAAAGAGGCTATCACTCAAAGAAGTTGTGACAAAGTGTTAGCATGCCCCATCCTGTAAACATACTGTATGTCCCTTCTTCTTTATTCTGTACCCCTTTTAATGCTTGCCTCAATAAAAGAAAGATTGACAAAAAATAAATAAAAAAAATCTGAGTCCCCAGCCAGAGGCAGGGGATTCGGATTTTTGCACCCCCTGCTCTGGCACCCTAAGGCGGCCGCCTGAGTCGTCTTAT
Organism: Pelobates fuscus; assembly: GCF_036172605.1. NCBI lineage: Eukaryota > Metazoa > Chordata > Amphibia > Anura > Pelobatidae > Pelobates > Pelobates fuscus. Next base: position 105,295,781 of record NC_086325.1, read on the forward strand.
GGACGCGCCAGCCCTGGATTTGGACCTAACTGGTTGAACTGACTCAAGGCTGTATACTCAGAACCAACTGCTAGATTTAAAATAAATGGACAGTTGTCTGACCAGGTTGTCACGGTTCTCACCGCGACATCCAGGCGAGGTCGCCCCAGAAGTGCCCGATGAGGGACTTAAACCTGGGTACTTTGCAATCCTGGACCTGCTCTTTTGCCTCTGAGCCACTATACAGCTCTAATAATTGCCTGAACTATAATCTTGCCTTGTATCCAGCACTGGGGGCTGGACTTTATTCTGTAGCTGCTCCAACATTCTCAGCACACCTGTTGCTGATCACCAATCAGCCAGGTATAAGACACTGCCTCTCCCTGAGGGCAGTGTCAGTTCATTGACTCTGGTTCTAGTATTGCTGTTTCATGTTCCAGTGTGCTCCTGTTGATTCCTGACCTTGGATTGTTATTTCGTTGTACCCTGACTTCTGGCATCCTCTGACCTCGGCTCTCTACTCGTTTATCCTGATTTCTGGCACCCACTGACCTCTGGCTTACCCACGACAATTCTCCTGGTTTATCCGTTTCTGTACTGTGACTTGGCGCATTAACCTGCACAGCCCCCATGCACAGATTCACAGGCCAGGTGAGTTCTTACCTGACCACCTTGGCCTGTGTTTAATTGCAAGGGTGAGCATATATCTGCGCTACAGACTCCCAACCAAGGTAAGCCGTTACACCGGTGCATACACGAAACGGCATGAGACAGGGGTGTCCTCTCTCCCCACTCCTCTTTGTACTTGTCAGGGAGCCATTCCTCAAAGGAGTGAGATACAACCCCCACATACATGGGCTAAAAACAGACCAGAACAAACATAAACTAGTGGCATTTGCCGAAGATTCAATATATGTCATATCAGACCCACTTAATACTATGCCACATCTCATTTGAGAAATAGATTTATACAATGCACTCACCAACTTCCAAGTCAATTTCACTAAAAGCGAAATTCTGGAACTACACCTTTCCCAAGTTGCCGTAACCGTGCTTAAACATAAATTTTCACTTACCTGGGCAAATCAAGCAATCAAATATCTAGGAGTACTGATCCCCACACATTAGCAAACTGTATGAACCAAACTTCCCCCCGTGTTACAAACAATCACTAGGGACATCTCTAATTGGAATATTAAACACTTCGACTGACTATGTAGAATAAATATACTGAAAATTAACGCTCTTCCCCGCTTTCTCTACCGAATGCAAACAATACCAATCTCACTCCCCAAATCATTTTTCAAAGAAATGAAAATAATTTTTACATCCTTTATCTGGGCCTCTAAACACTCTAGGATCCCGTATGACAAAATAGCTAGACGTAAATGCCTAGGTGGCCTGGGCTTGCCCAATATAGAAACATACCAGAAGGCGGATTTTCTGAGGAGAATCTACAAGTGGTCCAACCCCAACAACACAAAACAATGGGTAGGACTAGAGGCAGCCATGTTCACAATGCCCTTATACACCATCCCCTGGCATAAATCAAGCATTTCTATGACCACAACATAGCACACACCCAACCACAGTACCAACACTGAGGAACTCGCTAGGTATGAGACTTTTACAACAATCTCCCCTTACCCATCTCCTCTATACACCTTGACCTTAAACCCATTATTCAAACCTGGTGTGCCTCCTGCTGCATATAACACATTCCACTCCTCCAAATATCTTACCCTAGGCTGTATACAACAGAGGGTTCAGCGAGGTGGCACTTCTCCTCATTACATTTTCATAAATGTTACCAGTCAATAAAGAATGTTGGAGATGTCATCAGCCAAATGAAACATTAGCGCACATTTGGTGGACATGCCCAACTATCCAACAATACTGGACAAAAATAGTCAATCTAATAAAATGTGTTACTGATGTCCAAATCCCTTTAGAACCCAAGCCAGTACTGTTCTGTTTAGTCTCAGACAGATGCAAACCTTTAACAGTGCTGCTTATTCACAAGTTGACGGCAGCCACCCTACTGATTCCACTGTTTTGGAAGAAACAAAATGCTCCAACAATAAGACATTACTATGCAATACCACGCCACTCAAGGCTCACACTTTGACATTACATCGTAATCAGATAAATACCCAAAGCTTCAGATATATAGCCAAACTCTGAACTCAGACGACCTGTGCTCCCACTGCCCAAACTATCCACACTTTATAATAATTTTTTTTTTTAATCCTCACAAGAATTAGTTTTTTTTACCTCCCCCTACCTCACTTCCAATCCACCTCCCCTGGACAGCAACAAAACCATTCAGACAATATTAATGATTATGCTCCCATGGTTTTTGATGTTAGGGCACACCCTAAAATATCTTTAATCACATGTCATATCCTACTATGTTATGGGAATTTAGCACATTTCCATTTAGTCCACATTTGCAACTAGCCGTGGTGATTTTCAAAACCATGCTTTAAGCAGAGACTTGACAAAGGAATGTATCCTATCATCCCCTATCCGACAGCTATGATGTCAATTTCACCTGGGTAACTCAATGCATCATACCATGTGGCTTATTAATCTTAGGTCCACTTTGTATGACATCCACTATCTGTGGCCAGTTTCAGGCAAATTGCCCCTAGAAAGTGCACCGGCCAAGGAACAGACCATAAGACTCCTGAGTAGGTTTATCACTATCACATGTAGAGGGGGCCAAGTGGTTGTCACGTCATCACGTCATCATCGACCATTATGAGTGAGGCATTTTGTATAACCATACCACCAAAATGTCGAAAAATGCAGATATGTCATTATTTGATTGTACTCTATTTTATAACGTTTCAATTCCTATGTAGGCTTCGCACTTCTTGAACAAAAGATTTAAAACGAAAGCAAAAAATAAAATAAACAAAACGTGAGGCCATCTGTCCGACAGCTCAAGCTTGGCTGAAATTGGGTCATGCTGCAGGACAATGATCCCAAGCAATAAAGCAGAAAAAAGATACCAAACCACTAAAAATACATAAAACAGCAAACCTACTAAAAATAGTGTGCCCTCTGAAACACCAAAACAATCATATAACAAAAAGAAATAAGTAGGAATGCAAAACAGGTGAAATTTTCACTTCTAAGGTGTAAATAAAAATGATATACAACCTTATAATAGCGTAATGGACGATATCTACAGAAAGATATATAAATCGCACATAGTGTGATAAATATATAAATGTGAAGACACGCAGGATGAATATATAAAACTCACAGGATATCAGTGAATATCTAGCCCATCATCCTTAGTCAGAAAGTGGTCTTCAGGATAATTCAGGAAGAGTCTTCTTTAACCAAAAAGGTCCAGGTAAAACAGCATATAATCCACTTTATAGTGGTATTAAAAGTATACCAAGCAAGTCCCCCAGTGGTGTAATCCAACGCGTTTCGTCCGCAGGACTTCTTCAGGGATTATGATTTTGCTTCTCCAGGAGTCTTCATTTAAATATGCCGCCAGAAGAACAAAATGTAATCCACCTGTGTCGAAAATCTGTTGCGTGCGTGTCAAGCTGGAACGCAATACGAACGTCCGGCGTCACTTCCGGTTCCGGTTTGGCAATAAAATATTCTATGCGTTCCATAGTGGAACGCAAAAACGGACAACAAACTCCCAAGCAAAAACCAGACCAACATAGAATTTATCGAAATGTCCCATAGTGAAGGGGCATAAAGCTCAACTCCAACACTGTTATAGTTATAGGAATAAAACTCAAAGATATCAAAAATATATCCACTCATAAAAAAATATATAATAATAAATAAACAATGAAAAATAAAAATAAAAAATAAGTAAAAATAGTGATAATAATAATGAACAAAATATATAAATATAAAAATAAAAATAAAAATTCATTATATATAAAAATAAAAAGTATAAACCACGATCATCATGGGACATCTCTTCCACAGATGTTACATATGAATATAGTCTCTAACAATAATTCTAAGTGCCTTAGTTAATAAGATAGATGAGGCGGCCGGGGGCGGTCTGGTCCTATGGCGACGCTACATATACACGATAGATGAGGCGGCCGGGGGCGGTCTGGTCCTATGGCGACGCTACATATACACGATAGATGAGGCGGCCAGGGGCGGTCTGGTCCTATGGCGACGCTACATATACACGATAGATGAGGCGGCCAGGGGCGGTCTGGTCCTATGGCGACGCTACATAGACGATGTCCTCATTATGGGAAGGTCAGACAGAGGGACTTGTATCCTTCATAAATAATATTAATTGTAATGATTATAATTTACATTTTACATCAGTTATACATTCTACACACATTGACTTTCTGGATCTCACTCTTTAGGTTGAAGGAGGACAACTAAAAAGTAAAACTTTTTTTTAAAGTACAGACTGCAATACAGCGATATAGATTAATAAATCTAGTTTAAATCACGGTCCGTGGCTCACAAATGTCCCTAAAGGACAAATGATGCGCCTAAGACGTAATTGTACAGATTTATTAACATTTGAGGAGCAAAATAAAATTATTAAAAAAAGATATCATGAAAAAGGTTATGATCTGAATAAAATGAATCAGGATGAGGAACAAATAAAAAGTCTAGAAAGACAATCGTTATTAAAAAACCAAGATGGTACTCAAAAAAGTAGAACTAATAATAGATTTGAATATGCCTTTATGGGGGGTGGAGCCAGTACCCGAGCTAACCGGCCGCATATTTTAACAGCTCCGTACGAGATACTGTAATTAACCCGCCCGGAGCCGCAATCCACGGGCACACCGAGCTCCAAAGTCGGCACACAGTACACTCACACTATGGGGAAGAAGTGTAAGAAGCAGAGAGCGGATCCGAGCACGGGGTCCGGAGATATAGGGGCTTTTCTCCGTGCTGCCTTGCGGCCTGCAGATTCCAAGATGGCGCCCGAGGCCTATACTACACAATCCTCAGACGAGGACAGCTATTATACAGAGCCCGCAGTGCCTAGACGAGAGCAACAGATGCCTCAAAGACCCATGGACATGGGGGACGCTGCACCAGCCACCAAGGCAGATATTAAAGCTCTTGTGAAGGACATTCAGTCCATGTTCCAAGCGGACATGGCGCTGGTGAGGGCAGACATATCCACTCTCACCAGTAAAGTGGCAAATGTAGAAGTGGGTCTTGGGGAATCCAAACTAGCGCAAAGTGCCACAGACGCAGCGCTGAACTCTCTCTGCAAACAATATGCAGACCAACAAGCCCAACTGGCCGGCATGGAGGACCGGAACACGGCAAGGAACATGCGGGTCCGGGGAGTGCCGGAGACAATCACCGGATCAGAATTGCCGCACTATTGCAGGCGGCTTATAGCTACGCTACTGACACCGCGACAAGCTAAGCTGATCACCATAGACTCTTGCTACAGACTCACCAGGGCAGCCTCCGCACCGCGCGAAGGACCCAGCGATGTAATGCTAAAGATTGTGCGGGACTCCGATAGAAGAATGCTTATGGGGGCCGCGAGAGGCTCCCCCACACTGGCTTTTGAAGGAGCACAACTGGAGCTTTACAGAGACTTATCAAGACACACCATGATGTGGCGGAAGACCTTTCGTCCGGTCACTCAGCTACTCCAGGATCAAGCCATCCCCTACAAATGGGGCCCACACCGTCTGCAGGCTGAAAAGGCAGGCAAGACACATAAGCTCTCCCACGCAACCGACATACCGGCCTTCTTGCACGCACTTGGCCTCCCAGCGCTAACGACTCAAGCGACAACCCGTCCAACATGGACTGTAGCGGAGATTACCCCTTTCATGCCCAGAGGAGAGGTTCAGAAAACCTGATGTGGCAGCAACTGAGAGGGACTTGATTACCCTTTATCCGTTACAGACAGCGGGAGATATGCATGTTCCGTTCTACGTTTATTATCTCCTATACGGTTTACATTGTACGCTTATTTCTCCTTTTTTCGTAAAATGTTTCAAATTGCGCTCTCTCCTTGCCTTCGCAATACTGGCTCTGTAAGCCACTGAATTATCATATATGTTAAGCTACCCTCCCCCATATTTTTTCACTCAGAGTGCGCAAAGCAGCTTGTAATTAACCGCTAACTCTTTGCAGCACTTGCAGCTCGTAGCCTAGACAGTCCTACCCAGCTATGACAAACACACTCACCTGAACTGACTGAAGCCCCACGCTTCATAAGTCCATACCTAGAGGTGCCTAATATTGTAATACAAGTCACACGCTAAAAACAGGCATACAGGCACTCAGGGCCGGCCTTAGGCATTTGGGCGCCCTGTGCAAAAAACCTTCACAGCGCCCCCCTCCCCTCCCCCACTCCTTACCCCTTCCCACACACCCTGTCACACACACACACACACACACACACAGGCAAGCAGACAGCCATACACACACACACACACACACACACAAACACACTCAGGCAGTCATACACAGACAGCCACACACAAACACACACACAGACATAGAATGTGACGGCAGATAAGAACCATTCGGCCCATCTAGTCTACCCAGACAGTCACACATAGGCAGTCACACACAAACACACACACACACACACACACACAGGCAGACAGCCACACACACACACACACACACACACACACACACACACAGCCACACACAAACACACAGCCACACACAAACACACAGGCAGACAGCCAAACACACAGAGGCAAACAGCCACACACACACACACACACAGTCACACACACACAGACAAACAGTCAAACACACACTGTCAGACAGCCACACACACACACACACACACACTGGCAGACAGTCACACACACACACACACACACGCAGACAGTCACACACACACGCGCAGACAGTCACAGACACATACGCGCAGACAGTCACACAAACACACACACACACAAACATAGGCAAACAGTCACACACACACAGGCAGACAGCCACACACAGTCAGACACACACACTCACTAACAGACAAACACACTCACAGACACACACTAACAGACACACACTAACATACACAGACACACACTAACATACACACACTAACAGACACACACTAACAGACACAGACACACACTAACATACACACACACACACACACACTAACATACACACACACACACTCACCCACATTAACACATTTTTTAAAATTTATTTAGACACCCCCCCCAGCCTCCTTACCTTTGGGAATGCTGGGGGGGTCTCTTCCTCCCTGGTGGTCCAGTGGCTGCTGGGCTGGGCGGGCGGCGCTGGCGGGCGGCTGGCGAGGGAGCACTTCCTCTGAGCTGTTTGCTCAGCTCCCTCGCGCTCCCTCCCTGCGGCGCGCGAGGGAGCTGAGCATACAGCTCAGAGGAAGTGCTCCCTCGCCAGCCGCCCGCCAGCGCCGCCCGACCGCCCGGCATGTCTGTTAGCCGCAAGGCTAACAAGACATTTGCCTTGGGCATTTGGGGGCGGCTTTTTTTGCCGCCCCCTGTAAAATGCCGCCCAAGGCAAATGCCTTGTTAGCATTGCGGCTAACAGACATGCCGTGTGAGCTATGCGGCCGCAGGGCGCCCCTTGCACCATGGCGCCCTGTGCGGCCGCACAGCTCGCACACCCCTAAGGCCGGCCCTGCAGGCACTTGATGCTGTATAGTTGTAACCCCCACCAGGGCTGGCCTTAGGGGTGTGTGAGCTGTGCGGCCGCACAGGGCGCCATGGTGCAAGGGGCGCCCTGCGGCCGCATAGCTCACACGGCATGTCTGTTAGCCGCAATGCTAACAAGGCATTTGCCTTGGGCGGCATTTTACAGGGGGCGGCAAAAAAAGCCGCCCCCAAATGCCCAAGGCAAATGTCTTGTTAGCCTTGCGGCTAACAGACATGCCGGGCGGTCGGGCGGCGCTGGCGGGCGGCTGGCGAGGGAGCACTTCCTCTGAGCTGTATGCTCAGCTCCCTCGCGCGCCGCAGAGTGAGGCTGGGAGCCGGAATATGAAGTCATATTCCGGCTCCCAGCCTCACTCTGCGGCGCGTGAGGGAGCTGAGCAAACAGCTCAGAGGAAGTGCTCCCTCGCCAGCCGCCTGCCAGCGCCGCCCGCCCAGCCCAGCAGCCACTGGACCACCAGGGAGGAAGAGACCCCCCCCCAGCATTCCCAAAGGTAAGGAGGCTGGGGGGGGGTGTCTAAATAAATTTAAAAAAATGTGTTAATGTGGGTGAGTGTGTGTGTGTGTGTGTGTGTCTGTGTCTGTTAGTGTGTATGTGTGTGTATGTTAGTGTGTGTCTGTGTCTGTTAGTGTGTGTCTGTTAGTGTGTGTATGTTAGTGTGTGTCTGTGTCTGTTAGTGTGTGTCTGTGAGTGTGTTTGTCTGTTAGTGAGTGTGTGTGTCTGACTGTGTGTGGCTGTCTGCCTGTGTGTGTGTGACTGTTTGCCTATGTTTGTGTGTGTGTGTGTGTGTGACTGTCTGCGCGTGTGTGTGACTGTCTGCGCGTGTGTGTGTGTGACTGTCTGCGTGTGTGTGTGTGTGTGTGACTGTCTGCCAGTGTGTGTGTGTGTGTGACTGTGTGTGTGTGTGGCTGTCTGACAGTGTGTGTTTGACTGTTTGTCTGTGTGTGTGTGACTGTGTGTGTGTGTGGCTGTTTGCCTCTGTGTGTTTGGCTGTCTGCCTGTGTGTTTGTGTGTGGCTGTGTGTGTGGCTGTCTGCCTGTGTGTGTGTGTGGCTGTCTGCCTGTGTGTGTGTGTGTGTGTTTGTGTGTGACTGCCTATGTGTGACTGTCTGGGCAGACTAGATGGGCCGAATGGTTCTTATCTGCCGTCACATTCTATGTCTGTGTGTGTGTTTGTGTGTGGCTGTCTGTGTATGACTGCCTGAGTGTGTTTGTGTGTGTGTGTGTGTGTGTATGGCTGTCTGCCTGCCTGTGTGTGTGTGTGTGACAGGGTGTGTGGGAAGGGGTAAGGAGTGGGGGGGGGGGCGCTGTGAAGATTTTTTGCACAGGGCGCCCAAATGCCTAAGGCCGGCCCTGACCCCCACCCTACCAAACCAGTGTCAAGCTCTGTAAAATAGGCAAAAGGGGGCTGACCAGGTCCATAAAAAACAAAACCGGGTAGTCCTCACCCATGTGTAATGATTGTTATTAAGCTACATGTTATCTGATTTGAAATGTACGCGTAACACATGATATGGCTTTTACTGTGCTGTACCCACAAAAATAAAGTATTTAAAAATGAATATGCCTTTATCACCAGGTTTAATTCCCAGGCTAAGAAAATGGAAAAAATCTTGAAAAGACACTGGCATATTTTGAAGAAAGATGATGTACTAGGAAAGGTTATCCCAGAAACACCTATAGTGATATACAAAAAGGCGGAAAATTAAAAAAATCAGTTAGCACCCAGCTTACTACGTACTAAAAAAGTGGATACTCATTGTTTGATTTAAAAATGGTTCTACAGTTGTGGAAAATGTTCCACTTGCAGATTTCAAAAAAGAACGACACATGGTTTTACAGGCACTTATACCAACAAAAAGTACAAAATCAAAAAGTTCATTCAATGTTCCACTATGTTATTTACCTCCTACAATGTGGTTGTGGCGCCCAATATGTAGGGCGAACAACACGAAAATTACACACTAGGCTGGCAGAGCATTTTTATAATATCTGTACCAACAAATTGGAACACAGAGTTCCCAAATAGTGATGTCCCGAACAGTTCGCTGGCGAATAGTTCCTGGCGAACATAGCTTGTTCGCATTCGCCACGGATGGCGAACATATGCGATGTTCAGTCCGCCCCCTATTCGTCATCATTGAGTAAACTTTGACCTTGTACCTCACAGTCAGCAGACACATTCCAGCCAATCAGCAGCAGACCCTACCTCCCAGACCCTCCCACCTCCTAGATAGCATACAATTTAGATTAATTCTGAAGCTGCATTCTTTTCTTCTTTTTTTTCTTGTGTTTTTGTTTATTATACATTATCCCCCATAGCCAGTAACCTGTGTTTATTATACATTATCCCCCCATAGCCAGTAACCTGTGTTTATTATACATTATCCCCCCATAGCCAGTAACCTGTGTTTATTATACATTATCCCCCATAGCCAGTAACCGGTGTTTATTATACATTATCCTCCCATAGCCAGTAACCTGTGTTTATTATACATTATCCTCCCATAGCCAGTAACCTGTGTTTATTATACATTATCCCCCCATAGCCAGTAACCTGTGCTTATTATACATTATCTCCCCCATAGCCAGTAACCTGTATTTGTTATACATTATCCCCCCCACAACCAGTAACCTGTGTTTATTATACATTATCCCCCCACAACCAGTAACCTGTATTTATTATACATTATCCCCCCCTAGCCAGTAACCTGTGTTTATTATACATTATCCTCCCCATAGCCAGTAACCTGTGTTTATTATACATTATCCTCCCATAGCCAGTAACCTGTGTTTATTATACATTATCCCTCCATAGCCAGTAACCTGTGTTTATTATACATTATCCCCCCATAGCCAGTAACCTGTGTTTATTATACATTATCCTCCCCATAGCCAGTAACCTGTGTTTATTATACATTATCCCCCCATAGCCAGTAACCTGTGCTTATTATACATTATCCCCCCCATAGCCAGTAACCTGTGTTTATTATACATTATCCTCCCATAGCCAGTAACCTGTGTTTATTATACATTATCCCCCCATAGCCAGTAACCTGTGTTTATTATACATTATCCCTCCATAGCCAGTAACCTGTGTTTATTATACATTATCCTCCCATAGCCAGTAACCTGTGCTTATTATACATTATCCTCCCATAGCCAGTAACCTGTGTTTATTATACATTTTCCCTCCCATAGCCAGTAACCTGTGTTTATTATACATTATCCCCCATAGTCATTTATCGTTGGACCTAGGCAGCATGATGTCTTAGGCCGGCCCAGAGAGTGAGTGAGTGAATAATATAATATATACGTTCAGAAACATATTAGTAATATATGTAAATCGGGTTCATGCAAAGAGGGTGAAAAGGTATTAAAGAAAAACACACTTATTGCATCAAATTTACAAAGCCAAACTTTTAAAAGCTTTCCTCATTTCTTTCTCGGGATGAGGAATATATCGGTTGTAGACTGAGGATTTCCATCTGCCCAATCTTTTAATAATATGCACTGGAGTGTCAGTGTTGAAGGAGCCTGAAGCTGCCCCTATTCTAAATGAAAGACTTAGGAGTAGTGTTCTGATGTAGAAGATGAATTAAGCCGTAGTCAGAGGGATTCAGTGAGAGTAGTGGTGAAATGTGTGTGGCATGACTGAGTGTGGGTAAGTAAGAGTCAAGTATTTTAACTGGGCACTAGTTCTAGGTGGTATAGCGGATGGATGAGTAGTTTGGTTCGTTTTAGAGGTTTGTAGAGAAAGTATATAGTGATCATGATTTTTAGCGATATCCAATATTTTTAAGGTGGTCTCAAACAAACATAAAATGCTATATAAAATTTGTGGGAATATCGAATAGTCGTGTACAGTAAATCAGAGAGGGCTCAGAATATCGAACCATCGATCGGTAACCTGGATGAAGTAGGGGGTCTATCTGTTTTATTAAATACGCGGTAATATGCTTTTAATGGGATAGGACGTTAGGAAAGGTGTGTGATTGGGATAAGTGGTTGTGGCTGTATTTACCTTATCCTGGGACCGACCTGGCTCCTAAGCTTGAGCCGCGCGTGGCTGGATCACTCCTGCCTCCACACGAGCCGCATGCGGCTTGATCTCCTCTTCTGACTTAGCCGCGTGCACTGACCGCAGTGATCGGTCACGTGGCCCGCCTGGCACTAGGAGCACGGCTCGAGTCTCGAGCTCGCTCTTAAAGGGGCAGTGGGAGCCAAAAAATGATTCAGGCTCCCATTGGCCCACGTCATTACAGCACCCCCACACACGAACGTTTTGGGGGCGTAGGCATGACGTGGGCCAATCAAATGTTAAAGGATATTTAAACTTCCCTAGCCCTATCCCCTTTGTCCTATCGTGGTTTCTGTGTCAGTACCTTTTAGTGCGTTCCTTGATCTATTTTGTTTATTTTGGTATTGACCATGGCTTTGTTCTTGACTCTGAATTTATCTTTAACCCTTTCCTGTCTTGTTTGCCCGTGTGACTGATTACCATCTACCTGACTCTGGCTTGTTCTCGTTTTCGTAGTCTCTCTGTTACCATGACCTCGTCTCGTTTCTGATTACGCTTTATCTCTGTCTGACGTTTAGTCTGGCCATTCTAAGTCCATTCTAAGTCCAGGTAATAAGTTATATCCTAGTCTTGTCCCTTTCTATCCTAAACTCTGCGTGTTGGGGTATTACATCATGACATTATGATAGGACCATGGGCCCTGCAGGTTTAGGACAGCCAATGGCCTCCTGTGAGGCAAGATTTTAAGAACAGGATCACCGTATGGACCAGATTGCGCAGGCCCATCAGACACTTTTGTCCAGAAATGCTTATTTGGCCCCTGAGACACTGGTATGCGTACCATCTCAACCCGTACCTCCCATTCCAGAGGCATATATCCTGACTAGAGATGTCCCGAATAGTTAGCTGGCGAATAGTTCCTGGCGAACATAGCTTGTTCGCCACGGACGGCGAACACATGCGATGTTCGGTCCGCCCCCTATTCGTCATCATTTAGTAAACTTTGACACATTCCAGCCAATCAGCAGCAGACCCTCCCTCCCAGACCCTCCCACCTCCTGGACAGCATCCATTTTAGATTCATTCGGAAGCTGCATTCTTTATTTTTTTAGACAGAAGTGTGTTATATTTCAGCATGCTAGGCTGAACGTGCGTATATCATGGCTAGTTGCACTGAGGGTATGAGTATATAGCAGTACATTGTTGTGAAAGATGGCTGTCATGTTTAGGGTGTAGCTTGCACGTTATCAACTGTGTATTTATATCAGCAGCTCCACCACTAGTTATAAATCAAGTGTGAGTCGCCCCATGAGATGAGACTAGTGAATAACATAATACATGAACGGTTAAGGTAAAGGCATGTAAGGAACTACGACAATAAACTCTTTAGTAGGTGAAATAATGACATGTTTAAACGCTTGCTACTTTACGATTAGGAGGATCGGCTATAGTGGGACATGCTTGGCAGGCTGCTATTTACTGCTTGTGCTCATCCGATCCCTTCTGGGCGCCAGGTGCAGACCCTGGAAGTCCCGGATACCTGGAACAACAAAGGCAAGTCTCTGGCTGAGTGCCGGGTTCGCGGCTTGAGGTGGTGCAAGCTTGTTTTGTCGGGTGGTCGGATCTGTCCCGGTGGTGCTTCACGTCCGGTGCGAGATTGTGGTGGCTTAAGGTTGAGACGAGTGCTTGACGTGGGGTAGGCTCTGCATTTCTGTTTGTGCCTCCGGTCCCGTCTTAGACGCCTTTTGCGTTGGTGGATTTTAATGGGGACTGCTTCGCTTAGCTGTGGTGGAGCTTGTTGGGGCTGTGGTGGAGCTTGTTGGGGCTTCCTGCTTGTTATTTGCTTCCAAAATTGATTAAAGAGTCTGTCCAGCTTAGACTCAATATCCTGCCATGCTTTGCTGGTACCAGGAGGACATGCGGCTGCCGCCATATTGGGAGAGTCGCAGATGAGTATGTCAGCCTGGGCGGTTGTGCTCTGTGCGTCCATTAGCTCCAGACAGGGGGGGGTCCGAGGGGGGGGGGGGGTAACGGAGCTCCTGCCGGGAAGTAGCTGCTCCTGGGCATCCCAGGATCGGGAGATCGGCCACCTCTCCCGCCCGGTGAGCACCAGGCAACACTTGCCACGCGGAGGTAAGTAAGACTCTGTCGAGTTGCTGACCACTATTAAGCATGTCGGGTCGGTCAGGTAGGAGCAACATTGCTGGGTCATCCCCTTCTGGGGTTATATTCGCTTGTTGATAGCTGCTTAAAGTGAGATATTGAGGGAGCTCACACGAAGTGCTTCTTTCCTCCATGACAGCTAGGCCCCGCCCCCCCCGGAAGCTGCATTCTTAGTGAGAGGAGGGACAGTGTAGCTGCTACTGATTTAATAGGGAAATCGATAGCTAGGCTAGTGTATTCAGTGTCCACTACAGTCCTGAAGGACTCATCTGATCTCTGCTGTAAGGACAGCACCCCAAAAAGCCCTTTTTAGGGCTAGAACATCAGTCTGCTTTTTTTTTTTTTTTTCCTGTGTAATCTAATTGCAGTTGCCTGCCTGCCTGCCAGCGTGTGTGTCAGGCTCACAGCGTATACTGTGCCCACTTGCCCAGTGCCATCACTCATATCTGGTGTCACAATAGCTTGCATTTAAAAAAAAAAAATGTTTTGACTGTAATATAATAGCAGTCAGTTTCCTTCACACGTGTGCGTTTCAGGGCCTGCCAGGGCACAGTGTCACACCAGTGCAACTCATATCTGGTGGAACAGTAGTGTACATTTAAAAAAAAATAAAAATACAGGGGGCTTGTTGTTGTACGTGGCTGGGTGGAGGAAGAGACCTTCAATGACATCAGTGAGGACAAGGAACGGGACATAGCTAGCTTGGTATCCAACCTTGCACAAATGGGGAGTTTGCGGTTATGCAAATTGACTGTTTGCGGTTGTTTGCAGTGCGTTAAACGGGGAGTTTGGTCTGTCACTGTGAAGCGGGCGTAACCCTTACACTACCTGATCGATACAACATCATACCTGATGTTTTAAAGCACGTTATTCGAAACTATTTAGGAAGTTAGGTGATTTATGCCCTTTATGGATTAAAACCAGACTCTGCATCAACTATGTAATTTTCCATGGGAGTTTTGCCATGGATCCCCCTCCGGCATGCCACAGTCCAGGTGTTAGTCCCCTTGAAACAACTTTTCCATCACTATTGTGGCCAGAAAGAGTCCCTGTGGGTTTTAAAATTTGCCTGCCTATTGAAGTCTATGGCGGTTCGCCCGGTTCGCCCGTTCGCGAACATTTGCGGAAGTTCGAGTTTGTGTTCGCTGTACGCGAACTGAAAATTTTATGTTCGCGACATCACTATTCCCAAACACTGTAATACATGTCCGTCTTTTTCATGGGATAATTTTATGGCGATTGGGATAGACAGAGCGGATAAGAATTGGAGAGGAGGAAATAGATCCACACTACTGAATAAGAAAGAAGCACAGTAGATCTATAACCTAGGTACCCTTAAACAGGGTCTAAATATGGATATAGATCTCACAGGACTAATTTGACATATATATATATATATATATATATATACAGTGGCGTACATACCAGGGTCGCAGGGGTCGCGGCTGCGACCGGGCCCGGCCCACCAGGGGGCCCGGCCGCCCCTGCGACCCTGTATGTAGCCACTGGGCCAGCCTCTTCTCCTGGGGAGCCCAGGAGCCGGCCACCTCCGGGCCCCCCGAGGCTGGCCCTGCTTACACCCGGCGGGCAGTCAGGCTGGCCGGTGCGCGAGGGAGCACTCTCCCCTGAGTGCTTCCTCTTCAGCTCCCTCGCACACCGCACTGATACCGGAGCCGGAAGATGACGTCATCTTCCGGCGCCGGTATCATTACGCGGCGCGCGAGGGAGCTGAAGAGGAAGCACTCAGGGGAGAGTGCTCCCTCGCGCACCGGCCAGCCTGACTGCCCGCCGGGTGACCGCCCCCCCCAGGAGCCCAGCAGCACCACTGGACCCCAGGGAATCCCCTCAGCACTCCAAAAGGTAAGGAGGCTGGGGGGATTAAATTAAAAAAAAAACATGTGTAAGTGTGTGTGGGTGTTAGTGTGTGTGTGAGTGTTAGTGTGAGTGTGTGTGTGTGAGTGTTGGTGTTTGTGTTAGAGTGTGTGTGTCTGCTAGTGAGTGTCAGTGAGTGTGTTACTGTGTGTCTGTTACTGAGTGTGTTTGTGTGTGTGTGTGTGTTAGTGAGTCTGTTTGATGTCTGTTAGTGAGTGTGTGTTTGTCAGTGAGAGTGTATGTTTTGTGAGTGTGTATGTATGTCTGCCGCTGAGTGTGTCTCTGTCAGTAAATGTGTGTGTCTGTTAGCTAGTGTGTATGCATTTGTTCGTGAGAGTGTGTGTCTTCAGCACTTACCTTTCTCCAGCGCCGGACTCCCATGGCGCTGGGGATCTCTCCGCCTTTCAGCTCCGAATGCGCATGCACGTCAAGAGCCGCGCACGCATTCAAACCGCCCATAGGAAAGCATTACTCAATGCTTTCCTATGGACGTTCAGTGTCTTAAAATGGCGGAAGCGCCTCTAGCGGCTGTCAGTGAGACAGCCACTAGAGGCTGGATTAACCCTCAGTGAAACATAGTTTCTCTGAAACTGCTATGCTTTCAGCTGCAGGGTTAAAACTAGAGGGACCTGACACCCAGACCACTTCATTGAGCTGATGTGATCTGGGTGTCTGTAGTGGTCCTTTAAGTGTGTGTGCATCTGCATGCACTGGCGTACATACCGCGGTCGCAGCCCTGCAACCCCTGCGACCAGGTGCCCGCCGCCATGTGTTGCTGCCCTGGCCCGCGCAGAGTAAGCGCGAGGGGGGGGGGGGGAGCCCACGGATCAATTTTCGCACCCGGGCCCCATGGGCCATGTGTACGCCACTGTATATATATATATATTCTTTAGGGATATAGATATAAATAGTCTCTTTTCTATCCTTTTCATTTTTGGAGTTTTCCTCTCTGGTCCTTCCTAGTTCTTTCTTTTCCAATTTTTTATGATAGTTTATTTGTGATTCTAATCTTTGTTTTTTAAGTTTCAGAAATTTATGGAGCAAGAATCAATATAACTTTTGTAATCTTTGGAGTAGAATAAGTATATTGGATTACTATGCAGATTATATACATTTTTTATTCTCCTTTTGTATGCCTGTCTGTTAAATAATATTATAAGATCATTAACTAAGGCACTTAGAATTATTGTTAGAAACTATATTCATATGTAACATCTGAGGAAGAGATGTCCCATGATGATCGTGGTTTATACTTTTTATTTTTATTCTTATATATAATGAATTTTTAGTTTTATATTTATATATTTTGTTCATTATTATTATCATTATTTTTACTTTTCATTGTTTATTTATTATTATATATTTTTTTATGAGTGGATATATTTTGATATCTTTGAGTTTTATTCCTATAACTATAACAGTGTTGGAGTTTAGATTTATGCCCCTTCACTATGGGACATTTCGATATATTCTATGTTGGTCTGGTTTTTGCTTGGGAGCTTATTGTCCGTTTTTGCGTTCCAGTATTGAACGCATAGAATATTTTATTGCCAAACCGGCGGATTTTATTGCCAAACCGACGCACGCGACGGATTTTCGACACAGGTGGATTACATTTCGTTCTTCTGGCGGCATATTTAAATGAAGACTCCTGGAGAAGCAAAATCATAATCCCTGAAGAAGTCCTGCGGACGAAACGCGTTGGATTACACCACTGGGGGACTTGCTTGTTATGCTTTTAATACCACTATAAAGTGGATTATATGCTGTTTTACCTGGACCTTTTTGGTTAAAGAAGACTCTTCCTGAATTATCCTGAAGACCACTTTCTGACTAAGGATGATGGGCTAGATATTCACTGATATCCTGTGAGTTTTATATATTCATCCTGTGTGTCTTCACATTTATATTTGTATCACACTATGTGTGATTTATATATCTTTCTGTAGATATCGTCCATTACGCTATTATAAGGTTGTATATAATTTTTATTTACACCTTAGAAGTGAAAATTTCACTGGTGTTGCAATCACCCACTCAAAGTTCAGATCTCCTAATATGTATTGACATATTGTGCAATATTACAGAAAAAATGCAAATGTCAGCTTTGTTTTCAGTTTATGTATTCAGGTCTAAAATAGGAAATTTACTTTGGATTCACACTTTTCTCAATAACTATTTCTGACCATACTCAACACAGCAAAGCAACCCTGACATCATTAAAGGATCAGTCTAGGGACCATAATCATGACTGTGTGCTGTATTGGGTATGGTGCCAGTAGTCAGTCTATAAGTCAAACTGTTTTCGGACAATTTTCCACTTCACTTGTCTAACTGTAAGAGTCCCAACAATTTTCGAACAGTTTGAAACTAACCTTAGTGCCCTGGCTACGTGCAGTTTGGCCTTTTCCACAGATTTTACAGTCAAAAACGTATCCTAACATGGGTGGAAATTGCAATAATTGCATGCCTCCCAATTATGGGGGACAGTTCCGATTTCCGTGTCCTTTCTCGCTTGCCTGCCGACTTTGTTCTCTAATCTCTCTGCGTTTTGGGGGCCCCAAGAAGCTGTTCCCAACAAGTGTAGTGCTGAAATAGTGCACTCTGCATGTCCTGCCCTCAGTGGACTCCTGCTTGGTTGGCAGGTAGCCTGGTGTACAGTCACTCCATGCTGACCTACCAGTAATTTGGGCAGACCCCGCCCATTCCAGATGGGTTTGCCTTTCTTTGAGTGGAGTGGCTTGATCGCATCACATTGCCACACACTTAACCGCTTCTCACTGGCAGCTTCTGGAGATGCCAATGTTGGTGGTATGTTAAAGGACCACTAAAGTCACCTGGACATGTCATCTCAACGAAGTCCTACCGGTTTAGGCGTGTAGTATTTTTTTTTTAGAAACTACAATGTTTACATTGCAGGGTTAAATCCTCCTCTACCCACTGTCATACTCAGGTGGCTGCAGCCCCCATAAGAAAGTATTGATTCAATGCATTCCTAAGGCAAAATTTCAATGCACGCAGCACGTAATATGCATGTATATTAGGTCCCCAATGCCTCTCTATGAGGATACACATTGGATTATACTGAGTCCGGAGGAGGCTTTGCCTCCTCAATGACATTGTGGGAGGTGGAGAGATATTCATTTTTATGCCAAACTGAGGGGACCTTTTGTTAGGGACAGGGACATTAAAGTGTTAGGAATACACCTTTATATTTCTAATGCTTTAGTGTTCTTTTAATGCCACTTATATGGAAACAGGATCCTGTGCGTAGAGTTATCCAAGCGATGGCCCAGGCATGTGTCAGCTATTCCAAAGCAAAAACAGTTTGACAATTTATTGGAATGTGATGAATAAGCAGCTTCTCATCTCAGCTCAAAACAGAAGCCATGTCCTTGCCACAGTAACCTACACAACAGACAGCTCTATCTCTGTTATGCCTGGGCCTCTCATTGCTTGCTCAAAAAGTCCACATTACTGGGTCCCTGAATAGCCAATTGCATTCACTGAGCTCTCTATTACAAGCATTAGCTGCATTCTGGTTGCTGATTGAATAGGTCATAAGAGGTCAGTATGTTAGATGATCAGTAGGTGGTGCTGACGTCTACAGTAAACTGTAAGTAAAAAACAGATAAAATTTGTATCTTGTAATACCTTTTTTATTGGACTAACATAATTTTTTAATTACATGCTTTCGGGAGAATCTCCCCTTTTTTTTTTTTTTATTCTTTTTTTTTTGTTGTGCATGAAGTAACAGTATACTTGCTCTGCCCCAATAGCAGTCACAAGTAGTGAGGCAACAGGCATAACAAGCATGGAATTGCATAAGAATAAACAGCACTTTTTTTTTTTTTTGAGTGAGTTAAGAGAGAGTTAAAACAGTGGATTTGACATAACATGAAACTAAGCGTTTTTTCTGTCTGTGATGGTAGTGTGAGTTGATGTTATACGTTTGTGGTACATGCTAGATACTTAAAAATTCAACAGTTATTTATACAAGCAGACTCTTTTAGTTATAATTTGAGTAGACAGTAGTATGATGTGAGTCATAGCATGTGTATGAGAGGCTGTGGGGTTGTTCTACTGACTACAGCACTAAGAGTGTAGCAGACGCTTAATGAGTATGTGTATATTCATGAATAGACAGATGTGCCATCAAGTCGGTTATTAGGTAGCTTAAAGACAGCGATCGCATAAATTATCAGACTAAGAAGAGTGTACTTTAGGTTTTAGCGTTTCCACCCCGGGTGGTCCCCGCCTCAGCAAGAGGAGTCAGTGGCTATGTGCTCTGAGACCCATCTTGACACGGCAACGCGGAGGGACAAAGGTCTGGGGCCTGCCACAATGGATGTTAGTCCGGGTGAGTAACTGAGCGACAGTCTTTCAGCTTGGGATGCAGTCGGGTGTCCGCCATGGGCGGGATGTAGATCCCGTTGGTTTTGCTGATCGCCGGGCGTATTCCTCCCTCTGCAGGCAGTCGGTCCGTGATGGTTCAGGAGGTATGTTGAGTAAGGCTGGGACGCTGGAGTGGTGGTGTCTGGTGTGGGCTGTACACCTGGGCGTGCTTGGTCGGTAGATTGCCAGTACTGACCTCCACCGGTCGCTGGTGTTGCGGTGTGTTTTAGCGTGTTATGCCTTCGGCTTTTCCACTCCAGCTTGACTCACCTCCGAGCCGGGCTCCGGGTTCCATGTGGGGTCTGAGCATGTGTTCGCCGATTCCCGTGCGGCCCGCGTTGTCCATTCGCCAGCGTGGGGGGATCGATCCTCCCTCCATAGGTGGTTCGCCATGCGGTAGCCGCCATTTTGGAGGCAGCCTCTGAGCCCTGGGCCTTGCCGTGAGTCGGATTGCCGGTGGCTCTGCACGCGTGGGAGTCACAGGGTGGGGACCGGTCCATAGGGGGGGGAACAGGGCCAAATTGATGCCCAGATAGGCTTGCTTGGAAGAAGAACATCATTCTTGTTGCGCTAGTTCTATGTTTTAATTTGTTTCTGTTCTATTTTTGTAAATGATGGCACATAATCCATATTGCTCAACCAGGCTAATGGTTGGCTTAGCATCATGGTAGTGCTCAAACATACGGATTGTTTTGCTCAGTTATGGAATATTTAGCTAATTAGGTGGTAAAAGAAAAGTTCTCCCCCTTCCAGTCTCTCTCTTTTTTTTTTACATGGAATGTTTGTGTGTTAGTGTATTTATGTATGTGTATGGAAGAGAAGGGCATGGGGTAGGTATATTGGTATGTGATTAGTTTGAGGTATGTAGCTGGATGTGTGAATTTTATCAAGGGTTGTGGATGAGTGTGAGTAGTCTACTTGGTGAGTGTATGTACATGACTGGGAATTGAGGCTTGGCTTGTCAGTGTCCTGATTCCAGCCCAGATACATTAGTATTAATATATGTAGGTATAAATGAGTAGGAGGTTAGGTAAATGTGACAGAAATGGTGTGTGTAAATACCCGATCTAGAAGTGGGGAAGTATGTTTCTGTAAAAGTGGTTGTAGATGAAACATACTCGTCTGTGACAGACTTAGCTCGTCAGCTGATGCTCTTAGCTTATCACTTGCTCACCATTGTGAGTAAACATATACATACTATTGACCAGTACATCTTATCATTACCGCTCCTTGGGCTAATGCTTCCACATAAGTCGAGCAATGAAGAAAAGCAGATAATCAGTGCCAGGTCACTACTCTTTTGTTAAATCTTTCGGAAATGGTTTCAAACTGAAAGATAAGATGGCACCAGGGGACACCATAACCACTTCACTCCCAGCATGTCTCCAAAGCGATACCTCGCCATGATAACATCTTCCATAGATAAACATCTGTCAGTTAATTTGCCTAAAAGGCACTTAATATTGAATGTCTTTAGTCATGTACAGTAAATAGTTACGAACCGTTAGAATAAGTATTATTAAGGGATAATAACTAACAGACATGTATACAAGTATATATAATAAGGTGTGCAGGGAAGTGTAAAAGTTTGAAATTAATAACATAAACTGAAGATGTTTAAAACTAATGAGCTTCATATAAGACAGCATACAAAAGGTTACGTTTTACACAGCGAGTCCAGCAACGCCTTTCTCTATGTCATGGAGCTGGAAAAAACACGATATACTAGCCAATAAAATTGTTTAGTTTTGTATCACTCATTCGATTACATTGAATGAAATGTCTATAAGACTCCTGAATTCTTCTCCAGCTAGCTCTTCTGAACAGATTGGTGCAATTTGTTTCACTGTCCAAAGGCAGGCGGTCAGCAAGCCAAGGTATTGGGTGTTAGACCTCTGTGCGTGAACATATTATATATGGTCAACCACCAAATGTACTCGACCCGAAAGTGAGGTGATATGTAACAAAAATGGAACTTCTTGTCCCAATAAAAAAAGAAGCCCCAAACCTGAAATGTTTTGCAAACCACACTAAACTAACTAAGGTATCACCTAAAAAATTTAGTCATGAGACTCAAACCCTTCCCATTAAAAAGTAACCCCAGAAGTGGATCAGCGATTTTGAACATTACATTATGACAAGTTCTAAGACTAAAGAACAAAAATCCACATGTACTTTGTAAGGTGTTCTAGAGATCAGTTTTTTGGTGGCAGGAGATTGGACCATCCTGAGTGGAGATATTGAGGTTGAGATAGACTGACCCAACAACAAAAACATGATTTTTTTTTTTTTAATGAAAAAGCTGTTTTATGGTTGAAGTTTCCTTTAATTCTGTTAAATTTAATTTACACCAAATGTTATATATATTTAAAATAATAGAAAAACTATATTTTGTTTTATTAGGAATAACCACAATATCTCAAAGTACACTTTGTGCAGCTCAAAATGGGGGAGCAGATTTGGGTGTACTAATATGCTGCTGAGTCTTCTCAAATTTAAACCTTTCACTCTCCTCATGGGTTGCACAGATGGGTAGATTTTGAGTCCTTTTAAGAGAAATCTGATTTGCCTCAATTTTATTTTTGGTTGTTAAAGCATCAATGTCCATTGTTATGCCAAACTGGCCCAGCTTTGTCGTACTCCTCGAGAAATTGGGATATGCCTAGATTCAAATTTAATCATTTCCCCCTAACTCCTATTCTTCACGACAGGCAATACTTCCTAGATCATCTAGCACTAGCATTTTCAAGGTTAAAAGACATAGAGTTAGAGATATTGACATTGTTGTGTAGAAGTCCATTTCAAACAAACTCTAATGGATAACCAAACAATATCTAGTGCAGCTGCAAACAAATGTGTAACATTTTGCGTAACACTCCCAACAACCCACAAAACAACACAGTAAATAAACAATACGTGCTTGGTAAATAACCTAAAAAATGTGTTGGTGGAGCACTCTAAAATTCACTCACCTCTCACATTTTCCATGTTTCTCAAATTTTTTTCTCACATGAGGGGTGAGTGAATTTCTAGAGCGCTCCATTTATTGTTTATTTCTTTTTATACTAAATACAATTTTTCCTCTTTACATCTCTGATCAACTTAGGTACATTTAATTTCACATTATCGTGTCAGGTGCTTACCACCCCCTACTTTCTTTGAGCGTAAATATTTCAAAGGTGATTCTCTTGTATTTCTGTATTATATCATTGTGTTTGCTCTCCTAAATTCAAATAAAAATATTATTAGGTCTACACTTTAAGGATTTTGCAAAGCACATACTTTGAAGTCATTCTCTAAGGTCTCCATTAATGTAAATTTACAGGAACTATGCGTCAAAACTCATACTACTGCTTCAAAATATCATATGGAGAAAATAATTTCTGATCTGTGTTGGCACAACTCTGGGGGTAGAGAAATAATGCCATGACCAACACCACTAGGGTTAGCATTTCTGACGAGCTCATGATCTGAACGAAACACACACAGAGTGCTTCATTACTTACCTTGAACCTCTGCTCCCCTATTGTCCTTTCTTTCCTGGTACTTGGTCTTGAAAATAAGTAGGTGATAGATTAGCACTTTTGCAAAATAAGTTTCAGGAACATTGAGATACCAGTCTTGTACCGTTTGACTATCCTCTCTGAATCATACTACAGGCCCATGCTGGCTGCTGGTCGGATCACTACCTCCAATGTAATTAGATTGGAATTTTGCAATTTACTAGGGACAGACCGTCTATACAGGGAATAAAAATGGCTTTTGCTGCCGCAGCAGTAATGGAATTCATAATTATTAGTAACCAGTTCAGACTTTTCATATGTTTCCAACTCCACCGGACCCCCCTCCAGTCATGCACATCGATACAGCCACACATATATATACCATGGGGGGCAAGGGAATGCTATTAATGTATTAAATGCATAAACCTTGTATTTCAAGCCAGTGTGTAGTAAACGTATAAACCTTTTTAATCATGCCAATGAGCAGTAAATACAAAAATTAGGTAAACCATGACGATTCGCAATAAATATATACATTTAATATTTCATGCCAATGAAAAGTAAATGCTTAAACTTGGTATATCATGGCAATGAGCATAAATCCTGAATATCATGATAGTAGATTTGTGTGTGTGAGGGGGACATTGGGCGGCAGGGTGTGTGTTGGGAAATTGGGTGGCAGAATGTGAAAGGGGGACATGGGGTCGGCAGTGTGTGTGAGGGGGACATGGGGTCGGCAGTGTGTGTGTGAGGGGGACATGGGACGGCAGAGTGTAGGGGTCTTGGGGGCAGCAGTGGGATTGTGAGGGAGACATGGGGCGCCAAGGTAATTGTGAGGGGGACATGCAGAGCCGGTGCAAGGATTTTGTCTACAGACGAAGACACATTTTGCGGACCACAAATTTCGTCTTCATCAGGTTGTAGAATATCCCCCCTTTTACCCATCCTTTTGTGCATCTTTCCACCTTTTTCTCTTTTTGCACATTGTATCCCCTGTTTGTCATTATTTTAATGCTTTTGTGTCTTTATCCCAATTTTGTGGTCTCTTAACCCCTTTCTGTCACACACTCACTAACTCAGTAGGTAAAACATTGGCACAAACACACACATTTACTAACTCACTAACTCACACACACACACACACATTGGCTCAAAGGCACGCTCCCTGGCTCCAATGCACACACACACAAACTAACTCACTGGCGGCTCTTACACACACACAGTCTCTTTCACACACACTGTTGGCAAGTCCAAACAAACAATTCTCTTATCTATTCTTTCTCCCTCCTCCTTTCCCCAATTGTTTAAACCCTTCATGTCCACTATATTTAAAGTGGTACAGCTGAACTAATTTCTATGCTCCCATGGTTCGGCAAACTTGTAAAATTTTAGCAACAGGTTCGCGCTAACTGGTGCAAACTGGCTGAATCCCACCACTGCTGCCGCCTCCCTATAAGACTACCAGTTGGTTAAACAACAAGTGGTTTTGTTTAGCTTAGGCACTCAGAGAGCATTTGACCAGGTTTCCTGGCCTAACCTCTTTAGAATATTAAAATATTGGTGCTTTGGTATCCCATGATTCAACTTCATGGGGGTCCTATACACAACAATCCACTTAAATATGATGTAATGATTGCCAGAGGAGTGACACAAGGATACCCCTTGTCCTCTATCCTATTTAACTTATCCCATGGTCCCCTTATGAGATACATTTATTTTTCCACAGATATACAGGAAATACAATTGGGCTCTTTCACAATTAACCCCTTAAGGACCAAACTTCTGGAATAAAAGGGAATCATGACATGTCACACATGTCATGTGTCCTTAAGGGGTTAAGCCAAGTCTGGACTTTGCCCCTTTCACATATGGTTACTTGTGGAACTACATTGAGGCAAGGAGGAGCCTCCCACAAGATTTGGACGCGGCTTGCAATTCGGAAGTGTGACATGGTGGAATGTTTTTGTTCGGGTTTGGTTTTATTAAGTTTTTATGCTCTTTTACACAGAGATGTAGTACTACATTTACAAGTTAATATCTGTAAATACAGTCTTGCTGATCTGTAGTGCAATCTCTGTATTTTATATGCCTGTTTTATGTTTCATCGAATCACAACAAATAAATGAGTTCAAAACTAAAATAGAATTTTAGAAAATAGCCATCTAATTTAGTGGCCACTTTGAAATCACTGAAGACAGAGAACTAGTAACATTGAACTACATAATGATTTAGTCCAGTAATATTAATAATGGACTAAATCATTATTTAGTTCAATGTTAGCATTTGTACCACTTTCTTTTTATTTGGTGTTCAACTGGATGGCCAAAACCCTGTGGGTCTTGTGATAGACCAACATTTCTTGTGATAGACCAACATTTCGTTTGTTAACTCCTTTCTTCTTCTATTTTGTTTTATAGCTAAATAGTGAAAAAAAACAAAAACCTAATTCTGGGGAATTTCCTTTAAATACGTTGTCGCAATAGTTTGCTCCCATTGTTCCAAGTTTCATTTCATACTTAACCCCTTAAGGACACATGACATGTCTGACACGTCATGATTCCATTTTATTCCAGAAGTTTGGTCCTTAAGAGGTTAAAATTTATATCATCTGTGGATCCATAGCTGTCCATCAATAGAGTCCAATGGTAGGTGAACACATTCTTTATAGTTATACTGTTTTATTGCAGTGCTTAGCTACAAAATGTAAATAATATCCCATTTTTGTGTATATCCCCTTTTCCACAGATTTCTTGTCTTTTTTAGAGTTTGAGTCCTACGCTGGGAAGTCTTGGGACCCATGTATAGGAATGTCACAACCAGACAAAGGGATAAATGCACAGTTTACATATCCGCACATGTATTGTGTTTTTGTTCTTTGTTTACATCTTTATGTGTGTTCATTTGCATTATTTAAAAAGGAAACCCAAATACATTTACGAAAAATGAAAACAAAACTTTATTCGAAGGAGAAAATATTCATAACAAGTAACCACAGACATCAAGCAATATGTTCAAGTAAGAGTTAAAATTTTCTCATCTTCTTATCTTGCCGTTTTAAACTTCCAGGGAAAACAACATTTACAACGTAACCCAAGCAAACAGGTGTGTATTATGTACAAAAGAATTTTGAGTGTTTCAGTTCTTACAATCTGTGTTGTCCAGTGGCACGGTGGCCAACAGGATAATGGACATCGGACCTCTAAGTTATCTCAAAACAAAAGGATGAAATTTATAGACTGACAATACTTCCATCTACCGAGCAAAACAGAACATATCAAGCTTTAACCAAGTGCCTTTCACAATGGCACAACACTCATGAATAACTCTATACAATTTGGCTTTAAAATATCAGCTTAAAATGATCTCCATTAAACAGGCACAACTAGCTATCTATGGTAACTGTTCAATGTTAACCCTTTATTGCAAGAGAGGCATTTAACTGGTTTATGATGCAGGCCTCTGCTTGAGCGGAAACATAATTACAAAGTACATTTCACAGCACATAAAAACAAAATAAAATCATGAGGCTTCTGTCAAGGCTTATTGGATTGATTTAAAAAAAATATAAAAAAAAAAAATGATGACATTCCATAACTTTGGAAAAACCATAACATGGACAGTACAAAAATGCACTCTAAGTCTTAAAAATGCTTTCACGTTCGTAAAACACCCACATAATCTGATCACAAAGATTGAAACTCATGTTTCTTTAAATGTACGCTAATCGTCTCTACACAGCTATATAACGTTTTAAAAGTTTACACAATTTACACTGTGCTAATCAAAAATAACTGCGCTAGCTCCCAAACCGTCTCTCGTGGCTACAGGACATGATGGACACAGTTTCACATTAACAATAAATAGGGGAGGGGGGATGGGATTATTAGACGCATCGACTACAGCTACTACAAGACTGATGTACGTGTGCTTATCTAGTTTAATTTCAGTCTTTTTGTATTTGTATAGCTTTGGTGATATGCCAGCAGTAATTGCAGCTAACCACCACTTTATATAATATGCTTGCATTGCATTCTTTGCATAGAACACGTTAGCCCCTTTTGTCTGATTTATGGTTTGTTATAGTGTATTGAACATTAAAACACAATTCATGCTTGCCCCCCCCCCACAATACCATTTGCTATGGAATTACTGCGGATAAAACCAAACGTTAAACCTGTGTGTATACGATATTACTGGGTTACAGGAACTTGCAAATTTTAGCTTGGAGGAAGTGAGACAAATCCAGAAGATTATGGAAATTGGAACCACACATTGTCTATTCCATTCCTAGAATCCATGCTTTAAAAACCCATTTGTTCAGGTTGAAAAAGCCCCACTAAGGCATTTATTTAATAAAAAACAAAACAAGAGACAAACAAACAAACCAAAAACGTGAATAGTGGTGAGGTGATAAAACCGCATGTAATATTGGCAATTTATATTGAAAACATGGAAGCAGGATTTCCAATGTTAATGAGAAAATAAAATGGATTCAACTGCAGAGGTTGATCTCTTAAAACCGGTTTAAGATCCAGGCAATAAAGATATACTTATCCTCTGCTTAGCTAACCAAAGTTATTGTAACTAAAATATCTGCCTAGATATTGGAAAAATTATTTTAGTAATCATTTTTGGAAAACCAAGCTTGTCTTGCTATATTATTGCAAACTGGTCTGGACAAAAATGAGTACTTGTTGATAACCTCCTTTGGCTATTACAGAATTCAGTCTGAAAAAAAAAAAAGAAAAATTGTGTCAACCTTTCCTTATTTTTTTTACCTGCTAGCTGGATGGCACATTTATGCGATCTACATGGAAGAACAAATTAATGACGGATTTATGTCAGGAAACTAAAAATGCAAATCGAACAAAGGAGAACATGTGGGGCAGGAGTAAGATACTTTGATGGAATGTGTACATTTGAATAATTATACATTATACAAACTGTTTATCCAAACCCATAATTCTAATTTTGGTAACCTTAATTGAATATAGACAATCCACATCTCATGATCCAAAATTATGTACAATTCTAAACAAAGTCTAAAGTGATAATCTTTAATTTTCAACTAGTGTTAACATCTAAATCAGAAAATCTAACAATTCCTATGCTGCTCCTTATTGAATTCACAAAGAGGAAGCTTAAGAACCCATAGAAAACCGGGAAAATAGACAATTTAGGCAATTTGACAAGCAGATTAGTTTCAGTGCCCAGATACGTAATGTCTTAAATAATCCGTGATTTCAAAACTATGATACTGGTAGGGCTACAGTACACTATGCCTTACTGAAATTACCTATAAATCAAAGACTCCACTTAAACAGAGCAACATGATATCATAGTTTTTACACTTTTATGTATGCTCATAGCACCTTTGTAAGGAATAGTATTAAATAAAATGTAAACTAATAAAAACAATTAATTGATATATTACATAGGTACATGTGTTTTATGGAATTAGATTGTTATACAACGTATTATGTTGTGTTTCACAGAAAGTGGACTTCTGAAAGGCAATCAGGAAAACAAATAATCTGAAATGAAGTCTGATTTTGATTGAATGCTCAAAAAAGTTATTTCAGCTAACCGGAATGGATCTAAAATTCATATCAGGGTCAGGACGAGAACATGCACATATGGGATTAAACGAATGCCAAGCCTGAGTTTGCTAAAATGCAAACTTCCTGGAACAATATCAGCAATATCATTTAAACAAACATTTATATAACACAGAATTCAGCATACCCAGATCCTAACTCAAAAAGTTCACAAAAACAACTAGCTTAAAAGAACCAATAGAGATTTAGTTAAATAATATGGGCATACAATAATTAAGTGCGTAGCTACATAAAAGTGGCCATTTTTGGGGAGCTCCTACCTTAATAAAGCATGAGATTAAGCCACTACATTAGTAGTTCTTAAACGGATTTTGACTAGGTCTCAAATAGCAAACATGGTGTTAATTTGGCAAGACATTATTCAATTTTAAAATTATTTCAATGACCACCATAACTAATTTAGATTAATGGAGTTGATTTGGTTTATAGACCATGCCCCTGCAGTCTAATTTATCAGCCATATAGGAGTTAAATCACTTTGTTTATGCAACCCTAGTCACATCTCCCTGCATGTGACTTACACAGCTTTCCTAAACACTTCCTGCTATGAGACATCTAATGTTTAGGCTTCCTTTATTGCACAGTCTGTTTAATTTAGAATTATCTCCTGCCCTGTTAATAGACGCCTTGGCACTGCAGGAGCCTCTTGTGTGTGATTAAAGTTTAATTTACAGAGCAGGAGATAGAAATGTCTAAAGAAAGTTAACATCTGATTTCAAATTAAACTTTTTTTTTAAAGCAGCCTGTGCCCATCACATACAGGTGAGGTGTGACTAGGGCTGCACAAACAGAAACAAAGTATTTTTTTACTACTAAATGGCAGCTAAAGTTGTTTAAGCTAAAGTTGTTTTGATGCCAATAGTGTCCCTAACAAAATAATTCTGCATTAGACTTTTCCTCCTGTTAGACGTTTCTGTATGCACCTATGTAAACTATTAATTGTGGGCCATTGTCTGTTTAAGATTACGTGACTACTCCAGCTAATGAAAACCCACAGAATTAATATTAAGACCAAATCTTGAGAACCACTAAATTGCATTAACTTACATAGATTCTTATCTATTTCAGTGGCAGGGAAATATGTACTTAACAGAAACAGTATCCTACCTAGGTCTAATATCTAAGAACATATAACAAATAATGCTTCTAAGACTTGCTGTTACAATTTACAGAACTCAGCACACTTTAATGCAGAGACAGTTTTAATTGTGGTATAGAAATATTATATGACTGAGGTCTCATTGTTAAATCTAAAAAAAAAATGTTGTCTTATTTTTTTTGTCAGTTTTTTATTTGTTTGGGTAGAGTGCACTGATTCATGTATACTTAAGTTTACCTGTTTTTTTTACAGGAGCATAATTTTTACTTTTGACTATCAAACCAAGTTTTCAAACCACACAGTGCACAGTGGGTGATAGCACTCATACCATTCTTCTTTGAAGTGCTATGTTTGACAGACACCATGCAGAATGAAGCCCTGTAATCTTAGTACAACATCAGGAAATACATACCAGTCCCAGGTGGGGATTAGGCTATTGGGCAAATGTTACTTGGAGATGCTGCCAAGCTCTTTTGGCCCGTGACCGACATCTCTCGGCAGTTAAACTGATATTGCATCTATGTGTAAGTGTACATTTTGCATCATTAATTTAGACTGGAGAGTCCTGCGTTTTTGTTTGATTCGGCCCTTCCCTCCCTTAGAAGCATTAACATTACACTGAGCTAAAATGGTTTGCTTATGCTTTCAGGTGTATCTGCAGAATACAGTGCAGTGTTTGTCAGGAAATGACATGAGGATTGCACATTGTGAACCAAAATAGCTGGTGCTAAAAAAAAATAAAAAAATAAAAAATAAAAATATAATTTTACTATATAGCGTATATCCTTGAGGTGTGAGGTTTTAAAATTCTGGTCTGTTTATGTGGTGTATGGTATGTGGACACACACACACACACAGTTTTTTTTCTCTCTCTCTTTCTTTTTACAATCCCTCTAAATTGGGTGAAAAAGAAGTGAAGTCAGGAGAAGAGATACAATTAAACCTAACAGCAAAGTCTTCCAATGTCACTGGCATCTAGTCTTTCCCCATATTATTTCCTTTTGAAGACCTTCCTATTTTTTGGGAAATGCTTCCTCTCTGGTATCTGGTGTAAGGCAGATGCATTAAGATGGGCTTCAGTCCACCCTAATTCAGAAACTCTCCCTTGTGCTGTGCTGTAATCTAAGGCTTTGGGATGTGATGCCAAACCAAATTCTAATGTGACCTTCTGGGAGATATAATGATCAGTACTAGTGGTAACTCTGCTCCATGAGACTGTGCTCAGCTATCAGGAGCTCTGGGTATGGACACTCTAGCCACCAAATAACATCCCTCTCCAGCTGACAACCACATGGAAAAGACACATGTTGACCTACTGGGCCAGCTCAACAGAGATCGAATTCCAGTAGACAAAAGCAAAATGATACTCACACACACACACTAAAACCTCTACATTTCTAATTAAAATAACTTGAACTTAAGTTGAAATGTCATTGAATTTGGAGACTGATGAAGCTCTTCTCTTTAAATAAACAGGGATATGGGACACGTTCAGACATCTATTCCATTGCAAACATGATCAGTTAAATGACTTGTATTTCTTTTAATGATAGCAGAATACAACTGCAGACACACGTATTATAATGGACTGGGAACGTATAAACTAAACAACAGAGTGGTTGAATACAATAGTACTAGACACAGATTAGTTCATGACTAACCAATACGTACACAAAACAAAAACACAACCCAAAGTAAGGCTGCAACTCTACGCAATTACACAAAATATTAATAAAAGACTGACATGCTGTTGTGTCATATGAATAATGTTAGGGAAGAGAAGACTAGACAAGACAACTACAATGAACTGAGAATGTGGAGAATAAGGCAATTGCAATTTTTAGGCCGAAAGAGTCAAGCTGGAAATATGGACAAGTTAGACCCAACAGACAAATTTGACCTAAATTTTGTGATTCCATTGACAGTTCTTCCCACTTTCTGGCTTAGGTAATACAAACTGAAATATAAAACAATTATTCTTAATAATCCAAGTTCTAAATTACCCTCAGGTATAAACAACATTAAAAATGTAAAATGTATTTCTAACCAGGAAATCCATAAAGCTGAAATGAATGATAACTCTACCATGGATTTTAAAATCCAGTTTGAACGTATAAATAACACGTTACTAGAGAGCTAACATTATCAGTTTTTTCATTTTTAGTCCACTGTATTCTCACTGCATTTGATCACTTTTTGATTAGATTAGTCCATAAATGAACCCGTGGCTGCCCAGGTGATCAGACCATGAATCATTTCAGTAAGTAACACTTTGTGCAGCCCTGTGATTGGTGTTTCACTCATATAGATTACAAAATGCTTAACCTTGTTAAAAACACAAAAAAAGGTAATTTGGTTTGTAACCCATTTGGTGCTTGGAATGAAATAAGTTATACTGTGTTATAATGTGTTCCAGATCCAATGAAAGGGTTAAAATCAACTCAAGCGCAAAATAAGGCACTGCAATACAATGTGCTTTACATGACACGGTAAGAACAGGACTTCAACATATAACAAGGTCATAGGTCACGTAAACCTTTGCAAGGTCTGTGAGTGATTAACCCCTTAAGGACCAAACTTCTGGAATAAAAGGGAATCATGACATGTCACACATGTCATGTGTCCTTAAGGGGTTAAAGCATGTACTCAAAGTCTGATGTCTTTGGTACATCGACTGCTAGATGAAAATTAGACCTTTTTGGGAATAAGGAAAAGAATGAAATAAGAAAATGAATAAAGCTTATCACTGAATTCCTATCTCCAATTTCATTATGCTTATGCAAGATTCGCAAAGTACCGTAAACCACTATTATTGGTGCTATTCAACAATGTGAAAATGTAAAAACAAATAAACAACTCCCCCTTTCCCAAAAACTCAGCATAGCTAGATTGCAGACTGCCTTTGATTGCATGTGTGGGGATTAATGCCTTAAACAGAATCCTGTATTACAGACATTGTTCTGGAGTTTATTATCTCTTCACAGTGCTCCTATGTTTGCACAAAGGAGACTTTCCATGCTAGGGGATTGTTATTCCAGGATAGAACACAGAAAACATCATGCGCAGGAAGCAAGGGCTTTTGCCCTACAAGCAAAAACACAAGTGCTAGGTGCCACACTACGGACCATAGAGGGGCGGGGAAAGTGCAGACAGACAACCTACTCCTCCGTACCATCTCTCTCCCAGAGGTGCTTGCTCTACGATCAAGGCTTAAAACAAACAAAGTAAAAAGGTCAAGTACTCTGTATCTGTATGGTGGATTTGCCTTATAAAAATGCACCTTTGAGACTCTGTGGCTTTAAAAGCACAAAATGTTCAAGTAAAACAGGTGCTAATTTTAGTATTCATCCATTGTAGTCTCGAAGAACAGGTTTCGGACATCCAGTATTGAGGCCAATTCCAAAATCTGTTTCTGAAGGTGAAGGTTTTCTATCATCTCATCCCGTGGCAGAGGAGGGTACGTTTCTGGATAATTCCTAGTTTCCTGTTACATGAAATGCAGATGTAATTAGTATCTGGAATACGGTCTGAGCAGGTATTTTTTAATTTTTAGAAAAATATGTTATCAATATAGTAGATTTGCACTGAAGTTATGTTATACTTTTAGCTGACATATGGTAAGTAACCTTTTAAACAAGTGACATTTTAAACATGACAAAAAAAATATATACCGTTTTTGTCAACATTTTTTCATGGCTTCCCCAAGTCAGCAATTTGAGTATCAGCTAATCACCAATACATTTAACTTGTTCTCAAATAAAAGGAACCCAACAAAAAGACAAGAAATACAGACACCAGGTCAATACAAGATTTCAAGCAGGTGCAGCACAGAATGTACGAGAAGGAAATGCAGAATTGTTCTTACACAAGTGAATAAATTACAATAAATATGGAATCTTTTCGAATCTATTCACAATGTATTGAAACAAAATAAATGACAGAAATGTGTACTATTGTGCATTCTAGTGCTTTTTATTCCACTAAGCTAGTACTACTTATAGTTATTGATGTGATGACTACAGAAAAGGAGACATGTAAGCCTTCAAGTATAGCACTTATTTCTGGTGCAGAAAAATATGGATTGAAAATTGACTTTTGAGTTGGCAAGCTGGGTTTAAGCCCATCTTAAAATAAGGTACTGCGCACATAACCCATTTATAATTAAATAGAATTGTCAGCTTACCCTAAAACTCTTGTGCATCCTTAAAGTCGCTGAACAAAATATGAAACGCGTAAGAAGCAAACGTAAGAATTCGTCACCAAAAAACTGGAGGAAAGCTTGATCTGTGGGAGAGAAAACCCTTTAAAATATTTCAAATATAACAGTCTATGCTTCTAAACAACAACGAGCAAATACAGTGCTGTATTATAAGGCACTGAATCTTTGTAAGATGCTTTCCCCTCCCCACCTCCGAGATATCTAGGGATTGCATAAAGCCATAAACACTTTAACAAGAAGGCAGACAATTATTACATTACAGATCAAAACTGATTTGAATAAAATTCATACTTCCCAGTACTGATGCATTCTAAATTATTCCATTATTACTTTTTTTTTTTTTTTTACATTTTACTAGGTTCCATGGAATTATTATTTTTTATTTTTTTTTTAAATTAAAAATTTTGGGATGACTAATGCAAGTTTCACCTAACCACTTTAAAAAAATAAAAACAAATAGATACATTTAAGTGTATAGCTTGCACACATGCATCCTTCACACTTAAAGCCATAATACAGAGAAAATAAGACGAAATAATAACAACTGAGATAATGTCATATATTTACACGCATGAAAGTACAGTAAGCATGAATGTGGAGATACCACGGTTACATGTGGAGTGCTACAGATTTTAGATAATTAACCACAGTCAGAAACTCTTCTTGTTCCAATATTTAATGGCTCAATTTTGTGTGATTAGTGGATGTAACGGATCGCCTGGCACCCCGACTGAGTACCTCCGTTAAAGGATGCTCCTAGCACTTCCTGAGGACTCCAAGCACTGTGGCAGACACCACAATCACCGTATCAGAGAAGCATACGAATCTTCTCAAGCATATGAATGCTGCAGACCGTTGAATAGGAACCATACGAATAGGCTTACACTCCTAGCAGTCAACTGGAACAGCATGCAATCAATCCTTCCCCCAATAATGAGACGACACTTCACTTTGAGGGTTAAACCAGGAACTCTGGACTGGCACATCCAGCCTGGCTTTTATTACGAGTGTTGAGAATACAGGACCGCCCACAGGGAGGGACAAAACAACCAATAGCATAATGGTTAAAACCCCCAGGTTCCCTCCCCTCAGATAACCAGTTAACATAATTATTACAGCCAGGGAAAATACAGTTTTTATACATGTGCTATAACTTTAAAACCATACATCTAATATTCATAACAATTACATATTTGGAATCAATATAAACCCTTAATATAAACCCTCAATATAAACATAAACCCTTCCAAAAATCAGCCAAATCCCTCCACTGGATCAAAAGTTAGCTGGAGGTCCCTTTATGACCGACCGCAAGCACATTTTCCTGCCCAAAACAGTTCCATAGATTTGGGGTGTGCGGTCGGTCAATTTCATGCCGAAAAACGACTAAGTCCCATTTCGAACGGGACTTAGTCTCTGGAGCTGAAAAACGAAATGATGGAGAAGGTAAGGGTCAGCGGTGTTCGGTAAAATGTGTAGCCGATTTCAGTTCCACAGAATCTTTAGCATACACCGCTGACCGCATCTGAATGAACAAAGATGGCCGCCGCCACGTGTTCGTTTGCACGAACTGAGGCCACCCAGCGGTCGGCAATTACCCTGCAGTAACCTCACAGCCTGGGAGGTAAATTGCCTGCACACTTTAACTTCTGGGTGGTCCGCCTGTGTGGTACTTGGTTCAGTAAGCCCTATTTACTGAACCAAGTGGGAGAGAGCCAGGGGCAAGTTATTTTACAGGTCTGGGGACATAGTCTTAAAGGAGCATTGTTCACCACAGTTATAAGATGTCCCCAGACGGTTCTTAAAGGGCCATACACACCCAATAAAAGTCCATATGTTTTCAGGGGCCATAGTCTTAAAGGGTATTGTTACCCAAAGTCTCAATATGTCCCCAGACAGTTCTTAAAGGGCCAGCAGCAGTACAATAAAATACCATTCCCTGTGCTTAAAGGGCCAGCAGTCGCACAATAAAATACAATATGCCCCAAATAACCCAGGGGCCATAGTCAGCAGGTAGGAGGTGGGCAAACAGGCTTCTCCAGGGCCCAGTGGCGAGGTTGGTTTCGCCACAGTGGATAAATAATGTAAAGTTCTCTGGGTAAGAGTGCTATATTGGAACAATTGAACAAACAACACCTCAATCTTTAAAAAAATTAAAATAAAATAAACAATCTTTACCTATGGATCGAGAGTGTGTCAGAAGTTGAGCAATGTCTCTGTTGATTTTTTGGAGGTGAGCTTGACACTTATCCCACAGTCCTTTGCGCATGCTTGACAAACCAGAGATGAAGAGAAAGGCCATGAGCGGGTTGTTCAGGAACAAGGTAAAGAGACTACCACGTTGTGAGTGATCTATAAAAAGAAGAAAAAAAAATCAAGATGCACATGTGTGATGATGTGGAGCCCAAATAGTGTGTTGTCTAATCCAAATCATGTTTTGCTCAGAAACACTGACCTTTTTTTCTTTTCAGATTATTATAAATAGTTTGATTAAATGTTTTTTTAAACTGCATAACTGCTGCAGGAAAAGGCAGTGGTGAAAGTGTCAGCTAACTGCTTTCAGTCTGTCACAGCTGCCATTGTTGGTATGAGCTGGCATGGCTAGAAGGAAGTGCTTTGAGGATCCAAGCACTTTGGGTGGGTCTGGGCATTGATGGGTTGAGGACCCTCATATAATGATAAATTGCGAAAAAAAAATAATAATGACGATTTAACACTGAATGGAAGGCAAACAATCCTTTGCCTTTACTGGCTCCAGCTTGTTGTTGAACCCCCTACCCTTTTGGACCGGTGAGGTCAACCGGATCTCCCTGGAGAGCAGTACCAATCCCTGCTGAGAGACTAGGCTGCCGAGGCTTACTTCCCAAGGTGGCCACTGCAATGCGGCCTAAAGTCACACATGCATCTGCGATCCAGGCCTACGATGTGGAGCTAATTAATCTGGCCTTTAAGTGACTCACAATTACTACTACATGTGAAGAGTTCAAGCACAAATGGAAGCCGCTTGCCTACAACCACTGGACTTCTAATATGCTCTGACCTGCTGTGGACAGCTTTACTGAGATACCACCTGAACTGAAGCAGGGAGGAAAGCTAAGGCGTATGCTCCAAGTCCCGAGGGCCTACAACTCCAGGAAACAAACACACTCCACAGTTGGTTCGAGTAGGAGGCTAAGGCGGACGCATCAGTACCATAGGCCCGATTTTAACCAATACTCACCTAGGCCACAATGCAGACAGAGACAACTCCACAGGTATGGCTCACTTCCTTGGGTTACCCACAATAACAGACCCTGGGTTCCTGTTCTGATCGCTGACTGAGGTTGAACTTGTGAGAAAAATTTGCTTGATTGTATAAAATTTTGGGGCGGGTGGGGCAACTTTTCAGGGGCCTTGGGTCACCTTACTCATGATGACGTAAATTTTGCCTGGTGGGCATTGGATAAGCTTTTACCTGCAATAGCCACTCCGTTTCTTATTAGTAGTTACTTTACTTTTACTTTTTTTATTTTGCGGTTTGCTCCCAGTGGCATTATTATTTACCTAGAGTGATCTGAACTACCATAGTTTATCTTGTTTCATTAATATAAAAAGTGCTGTATCACTTATGACGTTCTCTGCTATATTTGTGACTATACGTAATATAACGGCCTATGTAAGTTTGTATGACTAACTAAGCACACCTAAAATAAAGAATGTCAAAAATAAATATACACTGAATTGAAACAGCACCACAGGACTCCAAGCACTATAACCAATTTAATGAGATGAAATGTGTCCATTTAAGGAAATCTTAAAATCCTTGTCAGGGATATCGGTCCAAAAAAAAAAAAAAAAAAAAAAAAAAAGGAATTGCCATTCCTGTTTAACCCCTTAAGGACACATGACGTGTGTGACATGTCATGATTCCCTTTTATTCCAGAAGTTTGGTCCTTAAGGGGTTAATAGCCAGATTAATAAGTCAAATGATACTATTCCATTCTTACATCCCTACAAAATTTAAGTTCTATTACAGAACTGGCAATAACGTGCTCCCAAGGTGGAGCAGGAGCTATTGTGTTGTGTTGTGTTTGGAGCAGAGACCATATTAAATCATGCCTTGTTTAACTTCAGGTTCCTATAGAGATCAGTGATTGGAGAAAAAGCAAAAAGCTGTAAGAAGCTAGCAGTATACAAACAATTCACTATACAGCTCTCATTTTTATATATTCCTCACACTTATTTTCCTATGATATTCCGACCCTCGAGAATACACTGGCCTACTGCCCTTATATCTAGACGTATAAGAACTGTGTGTTCCATGGAATTATATATCAGAACCCCTTCTGTGCGAACAAAATTCAAAACTAGAGGCAGAGACACACGAAAGGCTATCTGAATTAAATGACCAGACACTAGCTTACACGTTGTGAAATACAATATAAAACGCCGTACCTTGCAAAGCCTTTGGATACGCCGTAGGAGAAAGCAAGCAAACCAGAGGCTGGCCAAACAAATTGGTAAAATTCTAAAAAACAAACAGAAACACAATTAATTGTACTGTAATAAAATTTGAATTATTCCTCTAATTTAGATTTCTAAGCTCCAGATGTTCTTTTGTCAAACACATGGTTACATGGATAATGCAAGTGAATTCAGGATTTACAATTAGCCCTCCCTGGGAAGGGGAGGTTAGGGGGAATTGTAATAATTAGATTTTGACAAAATGCTCGGGGAGGGCACCATAACCACTAATGCAAGCTGTAGTGGTTGTTTGGTTACTTGGAGTGTTTCTTTAAAAACAAATCCAGGGACTGACATACAATCTAGTCTACTGAATAATATTAAACTGCATTTAAGGTCAAGATCTTATGGTTACCAACTTATAGGGAATCTATACTGACTTACCTGACACTCCGTTCCCCTACAGCAATCTTGTTACAGAGGTGGTTGTTACACTTTAGTAACACCAACATCTGATTTGCCCATGCTCTCTTGCAGTAATCACAGATTTTCTCTGCTTGGTGACACTTACCAAGTAAGGCAATCCCCCTCGATGGACACGAACAGGCTGGCTTCGTTGCCTGCATGCTACTGAAAAAAGTTGTGTCAGCCACCTAATCCTATACTCCCTAACCAGAACTTACAGTGCTGGCTAAGGAGGTACCATAGAAACCACAGTATGTGCACTCTGGTTGCTATGGGTGGAGATCAGTACTGCCTGTGGGTGGTCTTTACTGCTCTCCTTGATAAATTAATTATTCAGCCTAGAGTCTATGCCAGGAACTAGTTAAAAAAGGTGGGACAAAAAATATTAAAATTATTTTTTTTTATCCTAATCCACATATTTGCTAGAAAAACTGCTAGCACATTGTAGAGATGAAATTTTATGCTCTTTTAAAAGACCTTAGAAATTAAAAAAATAAGTTTAAAAGCTATTTACCTAGTTTTCTGAGCCCTGCAGGAGAAGCACGCTCCACCTACAAAGATGTCAGCATGCCATAGAGAAGCAGATAGGCATGCAGGACAAGTGCTGTTCTCCTCCAATGAAATGCCGCTATCAGCAGCAATGCATTTCAGGACCCAGTTTTACTTGGTCCTGGCATAGGAATCACCTCTGGTGGCTGTCATGAAGACAGCCAGTAGAGATTTATTTAACCCTGCAATGTCAACATTCTGCAAAACTGCACCCAGACCACTTAACGGACAAGATGTGGTCTGGATGACTTCAGTGGTTCTTTGAAAAGAAGAAAAAGGACCTACAAATAAAGAGATTTAAATGGCAGAGAGTAAAGAATCTTCACTGACTAAGTCTCCAGGATTTAAATTGATGAAGTGCCACATTGGCACATAACAAGCAGGCATACTCCTATCTGGCCAGTGTGCACCCCTTTTTTGTTCAATTTTAAATGAAGAAATAAAAAGCAAAATAAGCCTTTTCTTTTGAAAATCGGGACGTTTGCAGCATGCTTGTACTTCAAGGAACATACCAAATGATTTTACACGAAACGTATGCATTTAAAATTCACGCTGGATTTCAGCACAGAGAAATATTATAATGAACACTGTGAAATTGTATTACTTGCGATCATATTTTTATATGACAGATTATTAAAACGCTTGCAAAAAGGAATAAATACTTAGTAATAAAGAAACCCATCAGTAGTTGATTTTTGTATGCCTGTAAAACAACTTATTCCATTATCTACTGGGACCTGCCAGACTCTGATCCATGCCTGCTGTAATGAATGTAAAGTTGCTAAATTGGCAAACCTCCATGTCTGTCACGTTAAATACAAGTAGGGCAGGAGGCGAGGCTGCTAGGAGCAGTTGGTGTCACAGCTGTGGAAAGTTTCACCCCAGACAATACCATCTAACTAGCGGTTTGGTGCCCAAAACAGGAAGCTGTAACGGCTGCAAGCCTCTTACATTTCATTGTAATATCTTGCCTTAACTCTTCAGTGACAACAAAGGGTTAGAAACAAAACTAGACCTCAGTACAAAATGTATATTATGTATACCTATATACGCACACACATACTGTATAGGTGCACACCAATTACAATGTGTATTTTGTCATTGACTTTGCTAAATAAATAAAAATTATTTTATTTAAGGTGTATTTGAGAAATCAGACTACACACCAAAATCACTTAATTAAGCTAAATTTGCTTTGGTGCGTCTGGATGATATTTAATTTACATTTTCAGCACTATTTTCAGTACTTCCAAAAAGAGAGGCCCATTAAGCATGCTTTCAAGGCTGACATCAATTATCACAGAATGATGGGAACATAATTTGCATGCAAAAGCATTATTCTCACTACAGAACTACCCAAAACAGTATGGCTCCTCCTCCATGTGTCCATAGTTTATTTTTTTTTATTTTTTTTGTAAGAACAAGAAACCCATAACAAACAAACATTGAGAAATTGAGCACCAATATGTATTTTTTCAACCCCAAACACCTTGTACTTGTACAGTAAATCCTTAGAGGATTATTTATAACGCTGATAACATAATAGCAACAACAAACACACACACACACTATATTGACAAAAGTATTGGGACATACCTCTTAATTATTTAATTCAGGTGTTTCAATCAGGCTTATTGCCACAGGTGTATAAAAGCAAGCACCAAGCCATACAGTCTACATTTACAAAAAAACAGGCTGTTCTGAATATCTCTGAGAATTCAAGTGTGGTAATGTGATAAGATGCCATCTTTGCAATGAGTCAGTTTGTGATATTTTATCTTTTCTATACATTCCCACAGTCAACTGTAGATAGTGTTACTGGAAAGTGGAAGCATTTAGGAACAGCAGCAACTCAGCCACTAAGCAGAAGACCATGTTAAGTCACAGAGCGGGGTCACAAAGTGCATGGTGTGTAAAAGTCATCAACGTTCGGCTGATTCCACAGCTTAAGAGTTCCAAACGTCCACTAGCATTAATATCAGCACAGGAATTGTGTGGCAGGAGCTTTGTGGAATGGGTTTCCATGGGCGAGCAGCTGCACGCAAGCCCCACATCACCAAGTACTATGTTAAGTGTCAGATAGAGTGGTGTAAAGCATGCCGCCACTGGACTCTGAAGCAATGGAAACATGTTCTGCGGAGTGTCGAATCACGCTTTTCTGTTTGGTAGTCTGATAGGCACATTTGGGTTTGGCTGTTGCCAGGATTACGTTACCTGCCTGGCTGAATTGTGCCAACTGTAAAGTTTGGTGGAGGAGGGATAATGGTATAGGGCTGTTTTTCAAGGGTTGGGCTAGGCACCTTAATTTCCAGTGGATGGAACTCTTGATGCTTCAGCATAACAAGGTATTTTAGGCAATGCTATGCTTCCAGCTTTTTGGAAACAGTTTGGGGAAGGCCCTTTTCTATTCCAGCATTACTGTGCCCCAGTACACAAAGCAAGGTCCATAAAGACATGGTTGGATGAGTTTGGTGTGGAAGAACTTGACTGGCCTGCAGAGCCCTGACCTCAACCCCATGGAACATCTTTGGGATGAACTGGAACGGAGACTGCGAGTGAGGCCTTCTCGTCCAACATCAGTGACTGATCACACAAATGCTCTACTGGATGAAGGGACAAAGATTCCCACAGAAACACTTCAAAATTCGGTGAAAAGCCTTCCCAGAAGAGTGGAAGCTGTTCTAGCTGCAAAGGGTGGACCAACTACTATATTAATGTCTATGTAATTAGAATGCAATGTCAGAAAAGTCTCTGTTGTTAAAACGGTCAGGTGTCCCAATACTTTTGTCATATAGCGTATGTATTATACACACACATATACACACTTAATTTTTTAGGTCCTTTAAGGTATGGGAGTCTGTAAGTCTGAACTACCTAGCTGGATTCCTAATTAGTTAATTTTTAGTCATGACCTCATGCTCACTATTATCATTTGCAAAGAAACATGCTGCAATACCTTATAGGCCACACTGTTGGAAGAGTCCACAATGACAAATAAGGGTT
Organism: Pelobates fuscus; assembly: GCF_036172605.1. Taxonomy (NCBI): domain Eukaryota; kingdom Metazoa; phylum Chordata; class Amphibia; order Anura; family Pelobatidae; genus Pelobates; species Pelobates fuscus. The sequence goes on from NC_086325.1 coordinate 105,338,765, forward strand.
TCCTGGTGAATGGGTAGAGATCGCCTGGATGGAGGCTGTAAAGAACAAAATAATTAGGGTACATGTAAGGCAACACATCTATGCCAGTCTGATGACCTTACCTTAAACAGCAGTAATCTGCTTAAACAGGCATTTAATTGGGGTCCTATTGTCTTTAGAGAAAGGCAGTTGCTATGAGAAAGTGTTGAAAAGAACCAATAGAACCTATATAGGCTTCCATGCACTGTTGTGGTACTGTGGAATCCTACCACTTAAAACTTCATGCAATAGGTGTTTTTGACAACACAACAGGACACCTCATAATTAATGGAACATTATATATATATAAAAAAGTAGTTTGAACTCTATTCATAGTCTTTATTTAATACATACCTCTGAATTTTACAATACTTTGTAGATTTTTTTTTAAATTATTAATTTTAAAAAATGCAGAAGACACATCAACTGAGATTTATATGTGGTATCTGCCTCTTTCAGTGTTTCTTTCTCTGGCTCTGCTTCTTCTCCCCAACTCCTCTCTGTTGGTGTCCCTCAAGGTTCAGTCCTTGGTCCCCTACTGTTCTCCATCTATACTGCATCACTTAATAAACTCATTAGCTCCTTTGGCTTCCAATATCATTTCTATGCAGATGACACGCAAATCTACCTGTCCTCTTCTGATCGCTCCCCGTCCCTCTTGACTAGTGTCTCTGACTGCCTCTCTGCTGTTTCTAACTGGATGGCTGCCCACTTCCTTAAACTAAACTTGACCAAAACGGAAATTCTGGTCTTTCCTCCCTCAAGTGTTGTTACTCCTGTGTCTGTCTCCCTCCAAGTCAATGGTGCTACCATCAGCTCCACCACGCAGGCTCGCTGCCTAGGTGTTCTCTTTCACCCAGACCTCTCCTTCAAGCCTCATGTTCACTCTATCGCCAAATCCTGTCATTTCCATCTCAAAAACATTGCGCGCATCCGCCCCTACTTAACGCCAGATGCGACTAAGGTGTTGGTCCATTCCACTGTACTTTCTCGCCTTGACTACTGTAATCCGCTTCTCAGTGGTCTTACGTGCTCCCAACTTGCGCCGTTACAGTCCATAATGAATGCGGCGGCGAGGCTCATCTTCCTGTCCGCCCGCACCTCCCATGCCTCACCCTTCTGTCAGTCCCTACATTGGCTTCCGATAAAATATAGAGCTCAATTTAAAATTCTGGTTCTGGTTCAAATCTCTACATAATGCTGCTCCCACCTATCTATCCTCCCTTATACACAAGTATGTCCCGTCTAGGCCCTTACGATCTGCTGAAGACTTACGTCTATCTTCTGTCCGTACTCCCACCTCTGATGCTCGCCTTCAAGACTTCTCGAGGGCTGCACCGTTCCTGTGGAACTCGCTTCCCTCCTCCGTTAGATGCTCACCCAGTCTCCACTCCTTCAAAAAATCATTAAAAACCCACTTCTTCATAAAAGCGTATCAATTAAACTCTTAATAGCTCCCAACTGATTCCTCTTCTGCAACTGTCACTAGTCTAATACTATGCTTACCTTTTGTGTAATTTTACCCCACTCCCTCTAGCATGTAAGCTCAATGAGCAGGGCCCTCAACCCCTCTGTTCCTGTGTGTCCAACGTGTCTGGTTACAACTACATGTCTGTTCGTCCACCCATTGTAAAGCGCTGCGGAATTTGACGGCGCTCTATAAATAATATAATAATAATAATAATCTGCCTTCACATGTGGTGGGACAGTCCTATCTTACTGACGGTGAGTTCAAGACCTTGATATGAATCCTCGGGCATGTGTCCTTTCCTGACCTATAGAAGAGCTTCTGCCTCTAATCTCAAAAGCTTGATTAAGAAATTACTCTGGCTGACAGTAGAGTGTGGGAGGCTATTTGGCTCAAGGCAGTGTTTCCTCCATACAGGAGGTTGTTCTAAAGGTGGAGGATAATTTCCTTGTGGATAAATTACTGCTATAGTTAGCAATACCTCCTCCTGAAAAGTGTGGGATCCATAGCTTAACTACAGAGTCACATAATGGGACTAAACTGCTGTGTATTTGACATAATGACATTGCAATGCCCCCCACCCACCTTGCCAGATTCTCCCCCTACTTTATCTTTGGTTTTTCTGTTATGTTAGTACTTTATTGCTGTGTGTAATATAAATTGAGAAGTGCCATGTTCTTTTGACTCTGTACCTTTTCATTATGTCCTTCAAAGTATATAAAAAAGTAGCTTTTTTGTTGCAAATTGTCCTAGATCTCCTAAAATGAGATCTTCAGTACACTTATGCGTATGAGTCATAATTTCTTGATGCAAGAATATATATCTGCACTACATATGGGTAGTAATCACAACATGTTATGGGTAATCACAACAGGTTAAGAACCATGTATCAGCTGTATGAACTTGGTAGAATGAGCAGCAAAATAAATTGGGAGGAAGGGGGGATTAAAGCGGTACTGCCATGTCTGAATCTTTTAATCCCCCCTCCCAACTCCACTACATCTAATTGTCCCTCTAGCCACCCACAAATGCCCCATAGCCCCCCATATTACCTATTTTTATTCTTTATTTTCTGTCTGGACCTAGGTCCTGGGCATCGCCATCTTTGTGTGGGTAGATGAAGTCCCTGTGGGACACGTCATCTGCCCACACTAAATAGTGCTGTGAATTTCCTGCGCATGCCCAGTTAAACACTTGGGCATGCGAACGGGAATTTAATCTATTCATTAATTCGTACTGGAGAGTTCTGTGTTAATTGAGCCCTGCCAGATCTGCCAAATTGAGTAGGTCTAATATTTGGAGATAGAGGGCTGAGTGTAGATGCAAAGCAAATCGTGTCACAGACAATTTCCCTGCCCAAGAAGGGGGCAGGTCATTTGGCATGCCAGTGCCAGAAAGACAGGCTGTCCATATACCGGACACATAGTTACATAGCTGAAAAGAGACTTGCGTCCATCAAGTTCAGCCTTCCTCACATTTGTTTTTTGCTGTTGGTCCCAAAGAATGCAAAAAAAAAAACAACAACCCAAAAACAGTTTGAGGCCCTTTCAATTTTGCAACAAACTAGGAAAATAATTCCTGTTTGACCCCAGAATGGCAGTCAGATTAATCCTTGGATCAAGAAGCTATTACCCTACAGTGAAAAATTATATCCTTGAATATTCTGTTTTTGCAAGAATGCATCTAGTTGCTGTTTGAACATCTGTATGGACTCTGATAAAACCACTTCTTCAGGCAGAGAATTCCACATCTTTATTGTTCTTAGAGTAAAAAAAACAAAAAACGTTTCTTTGCCTTAGACGAAATTGTCTTCCAGTCTAAACGAATGACCTCGTGTCCTGTGTAAAGTCCGGTTTGTGAATAGATTTCCACACAATGGTTTGTATTGGCCCCGAATATATTTGTATAATGTTATCATATCCCCTCTCAGGCGACGTTTTTTTTAAACTAAATAGGTTTAAATTTGTTAACCTTTCTTCATAGCTGATATTTTCCATTCCTTTTATTAATTTTGTAGCCCGCCTCTGCACTTTTTCTAGTGCCATAATATCCTTTAGAACAGGTGCCCAAAACTGCACAGCATATTGAAGATGTGGTCTAACCAGTGATTTCTAAAGAGGCAAAATGGAGAATGAATGCCCTTTTTCATGCATGACAATACCTTACTGACCTTAGCCACTGCTGATTGACATTGCACATTGTTGCATAGTTTGTGGTCTACAACAATTCTCAAGTCCTTTTCGTGTGCTGGTATCTCTAATTCGCTTCCGTTAAGGGTATATTTTGCTTGTGCATTCTTTACTCCGAAGTGCATAACTTTGCATTTTTCAACATTAAATTTAATCTGCCATTTGAGCGCCCAGTTCCCCAGTCTATCTAAATCCCTCTGCAGCAAAGTAATATTTTGCTCACATATTACTTTACAGAGTTTTGTATCATCTGCAAACACTGAAACATGACTTTCAATGCTTTTTTCAAGATCATTTATAAACATGTTAAATAGAAGGGGTCCAAGAACAGAACCCTGAGGGACACCACTTGCCACCTCTGTCCAGCTTGAAAATGTACCATTAATGACAACTCTTTGTACTCTATTTTTAAGCCAATGTTTTTCCCAAGAACAAGCATTTTCATCTAGACCGATTTCCTTGAGTTTGAACACTAATCTATTGTGTGGAACTGTATCAAACGCCTTGGCAAAATCCAGATACATCACATCCACTGCAACACCCTGATCTAAAGAATGCAAACAAGTTAGTTTGACATGACCTGTGCTTCATAAAACCCTGCTGATTTTTGCTGATAACACTGAAGATACAATCACGTATGGACTTAAAATGCAGTAAAATAATTCAACATTTTGTGAGTACGCATTTCAACATGTACTTTTCAATACTTTCCATCAGACCAAATTACATTGGAAGACAAGGCAGTTGGGTGATCAGGATTAAGGAAGGCAAACTGTGTGACATGACAACTTTGTTTGATTTGGAAAATATGCCTGTAAAACAATTACCGTATTTACTCGAATCTAATGGAAAATAAAGTTTCCAAAATTTGAATGCACATTAGATTCAATGGTGCATTACATTCGGGGCAAAATTCGAATTTTTCCAGCGAATTCATACAGGTGAATTCAAACAGACACATTTTGGCGAATTCACACAGGCAAATTTTGTTCTTGAAAGAGGGCTTAAGAGAGAATTGACTTAACATGTAACACCAAAATTGATATACCATCAATGTTACTATGGTATATGGCAATAAACATTTTTTTTTTAAATTCTTTATTTTTGTTGTGCATTATGGGTTACAAGCAGGCCTGTTGTGCCACGACAGCAGTTCCAGGCTTATCAACGTAGGCATTGTCATGACAGGTTTAAGCTGCACATTTTTACATAGTAAGTAAGCATGCAATCAACGTTAGCAGTATGCAAATTATTGAAGGTTGTGCTTGTTGAAAAGGTAGGTAGAGGAGAGACAAAGCTGAGGAACAAGTTTGAGGCATACAATCTAAGTTTAAGATAGTATCAGTTAGCTCTTACTAGGCTGAGCAACAAACAGTAATACATTTCACTTTTCCGCCTAGGCGGTGAGTAAATGGTTACACATCGTGCCAGTGCTAAGATATGAGTAACTTGAGCATATAAAGCAGGACATAAAAGCAGTTTCAACATTTAAATGTTACTTCGTTCGCTGAAAATGTCCACCCCATGTCAGCCGGGCAAGGGTCCGCTTCGGCGTGCTGAGTGGCCCATCTGTGCGTTGTGTTGCCTGTGACAGTGATACGGGAGGTTTGGTGATTTTGGCTATAGTTTTGGCCCCTTTGGGCGTCCAAATAAGGAGGCGATGGTTGCTTCTTGGGGCATTTCTACTCCCTGCTGGTGTCTGTCTTGAATGAGGGGAGAGTCCCAATTTAGGTTTATTAAGCTGTCGGGCCCCTGTGGGAGGCTGAGCTGCGTGGTAAGGTAGTCCAAGGCCTTGCTGCCTCTTCTCATCTTTGAGCTGAGCCCTTTGATGTTGAGGATATCAATGCTGCTCTTCCATGGTTTACCGGGTCTTATTCAGGCAGAGTTTGCCATCTGCATCAGACTAGGACCGACGTTGCGCGCCATGCGGTCTCCGCCATCTTGAGAGCGGGTTTCTGCTGGTTCCAAAGCGCTTCTTTGGGTCACAGGGTGGGGGCCGGGATCACTCCCGCCGGCCCAGCGGGGGGGGGGGGGGGGGGGAAACAGGGCCGGACCCGCCTAGCCTCTCGGTTCTGCCGCATCGCTGGTGGGCAGGATAACTGGGCAGCGGCCGTCCACCCAGCTCACCGCCCGGGCGGTCTCCATCCTGTGCGACGGGGATCACCCCACCGAGGGACTAAAACCTCGCGGCAAGCCTCTCCTCGGGACCGGGGTCGTTAAGTTACACCGGTGCACAGCTGTCGGTGGTCAGGTAAAAGTTTTGCCGGTGTTTTAAGGGCTAAAACGGAGTAGCTTTTCAGGAGCTACTCCTCGGTGCGTCCGCTCAGCATGGCGGTCCGGCCCCGCCCCCCGGCAATAAACATTTTCATTGTAGCACAATGTTGTATAGTAGGATCTTCTTTAATAAATGCACATTACATTCGCCAGCCAAAACATTTTTCAGCTTCCAGGGTTCAAAAATTGAGGTGCGCATTAGATTCGAGTAAATACGGTAACTATGACTCCTTCCCTGTTCTTTATCCCCCTTTAGGAAAACCTGGAAAACCTAATGTGGCCTTTATTTATTTGAGCAGTCTTAATGTGCTTCCAACCAGAGATTTATTGGATAAGAAAATTAAAAAATAATCCAAAAATGTGAGGCTATTGAATCTCTTCTTGGTTTGGGACTGATCTGTCTGTGCAAGTATTGCAATGTTAAACTTTTTTAAATCAAAGTATCTTTTTTTATAAAAAATGATTTTAATGTATTTTTGTCATTATCTTTCTTCATTCTTTAAATAATGCATTAAAAGCATAGGGGTTTTAATTTCCTGTTATTGTGTCTATTTCAGAAAGTATGATAATGCTATTTCTAAAATAGCCATAAAGAGCGGAATTTGCACACTAATAAGGTGGATTTCTATTTGAGTCTTTTGATTTGTAAGTGTCATAATGCACATGTATTAAGTACACAGACCAGTAACATGAATACTGGCATGTGGGTCAGTAACATCCATGTATATATGCTAGTGTACAGAGCCAAATTAAGCACACACAAAAACAGATTCAAATGGATTCTATAGGCATCAAAACAACTTCAGCTTAATGAAGCAGTTTGGGTGTATAGATCATGCTCCTGCAGTCTCACTGCTCAGTTCTCTGACATTAAAGGAGATAAATAATTTTTGTTTCTGTCTTTGCTGCCCTACCCACACCTGACACAGCCTACATTAAATTTGAAAAAAACATTTTTAATCAGATCTTAAATTGCTCTATTCCTAACTCTGTAAATTAAAAAATTAAAATGTAATCACACACAGGAAGCTCATGCAAGCTCTAGTCATTAACAGAGTAGGTGATTGGAAATTCTAAATTAAACAGACTGTGCAATAAACAAAGTGTAAACATCAGATCTCTCTTTACAGGAAGTGTTTAGGAAAACTGTGTAAGTCACATGCAGAGAGGTGTGAATGGTGCTCTATAATCACATTGATTTAACTCCTAAATGGCATATAATGGAGCAGTAAGACTGCAGGGGCATGATCTATACACAAAACTGTTTCATTAAGATAAAGTTGTTTTGGTGTCTATAGTATCCTTTAAATATAACCAATGAAGACCCAAAACACCCTATAGAAATGCTATAGCACCCTCACAGGAGTGCACACAAATACATATGAAATACTGTTTCCCTCACCAGTGCATTTCTTTATAAGTCTGATTCCTCTTGTGCAAAGCATCCCCGTTCACAACGTCACGATTACTGTTGGTGAGAACGCCTCCAAAATCATATGGACCTGCAGTGAGGCAGCAACAAGGCACCTTCAGCTTGAAACTTTCCTGCAAAAAGCAGCCTCTGAATCACATTTTGACTTGTGCTGGCTGACATTCTACGTAAATGTGAATCTTGATAACATGCCATCTCCTAAACCAGTGGAATTCCTATACAGAACTTGGGAGTCTACATTAAAAGCAAGGTTATAGTTTATGCCTAAGTCACCATAAACACAGAAGTCATACTAACATGTGTAAAATTTAAATGCATAAAAGTCAGGAGCACCATTCAAGGAACGACAACTTGCACTAATCACAATCAATGACTGTGCAGCAGTCATTGAGTGTTATTTTGTCATGCATACATATCAGTCAATACCTCTTTTTCATGGCATGTCCTGTTTTGCTCTTGCTCTATGGGAGAGTCCATCTTTTTTGATTAAAAGCACTACTTCTCCAACCTGAAGTACAACATGATACACAACTGAGAGCTAGCACTTATTCATGAATCCTGCACAAGTGCGGGGCATCTCAAAATTCTGTTCAAATGGTGCAAGTTCATAAATAAGTTGTGCTTCCAACGAAAAACATCTTAAAGATGATTGTCCCATGAAGCAAGTTTAAGTCAGAAGACACACTGAAAAAAGGTATTAAGATGTGTGTAAAAAAAATAAAATTAATAGACAAAGGAGCTATAACACAAAATATGACAGTTCTGTACAAAAGAATTGCACCCACAAATGTCTTCCAGCTTGTTTTTAAAGTTTATGATAACAGTTGTTGTTATATGTAAATGCATGTTTGTTCTTTATTCTATAAATCCACAAGCAAAAACAAAACACCAACAAATAAACACAAAACCCATGTTTGATTTCTGATCGCTAATGTCAACATCCCTGGTGTTGAAGAACTAGCCACCAGTAAGGTATGATGGGAAACAGTTGAGAAACAACAGGGAGCCGTGATTTACCATTCAAACGCTGACTTAAATCTCAGCAAGGATTCATAGAACATTTGAATCGGCCAGGAGATGCAGAACATTTGTATTTTGTTTATACTAATAAGGATAAATGAAATTTGTAAATCCAAGAGTGTGATTATTTTAAAACAAAGGCATTGTGTTTAATCACAATTATAAGCACACACAAAAGTTCACAGAGAGTAAGACAACAAAGTAAGGAAAAAGAAAAACCACAGAGGACGGGAACAGATATAACAAATTCATTATTTCACAAAATCGAAACATTTGGCATAAGCTTGCAGTTGCCCAGAATATTAACTGCCCAGTTAGAAGTATGGATCAGTTGGTATTTTGTGCGCAGGTTTCCTTACTGTAGCAAACTAGAAATTCCTTACTTGCTCTGTGCCTGCCAGAATCCATGCTTAGCCATGCACACAGGAGCTTGGCAATGGAAATGCATGCTTCAGATAAAGGAATGCATGTTTAATCCAGCTGATAGGCAGTGACTTATGAATGTGGTGTTTGGTATCGGGATTTCAACTTCAGTGTCTGAAATTATTATAAGCAAGAGAATGTAATCCATCCGCAGCCCTTAATGCTGTATTTTTTGTGACACACTATATGATTAATGGTCTGAAGACTTGTGCTGAACACAGTCCTACAGACTATTCCCGAATCACCAAATGTCCAGAGATGCTGTATTTTATGTGTTTAAAATAATCATTGCCTAGTACATACTATGGAGATTTGCAGAGGGGGAGTCTGTGCCATGTTGGTAAAAATGCAGAATACTATGAGAGCACAAAAAAACAAAAAAAAAAGGTGGTCTCTTGGACATTGCCAGTATTCAGAGGGCCAAATCCCAGATTCATTTGCTATTATAAATAGGTATCGAAACAAGAACTTGAACTCCATTAAGGAGAACACAAGGGAGCTTCTGATATGTACAGAGCAGCAAACTGCCAGATTGATAGAATCGACAACATTAAAGGAAGAAACTCTAGTGGACGGACAACTGGTGACTGGTTAAGGATACATATTATTACATAAAGATTAAAGGACATCTATCCTCAAATTTTAACTTTCCATTTTTTTAAAAAAGTGTATTACTTTTAACAGGAATGTTAGGTAGAGCAGCAGTTAGTCTGACCTAACAGCTTCTCAGCCAGATAAAAAGTAAAATGTTCTACAAATAAAGAATTAAAAAATAAAAGAATATATATTATTTAAAGGGAAACTATAATCACCAAAACAACTTTGGCATAATAAAGCTTTTTAGTGTTTTAGTGTATAGATCATGCTCCTGCATTATCACTGCACAATATTCTCCAATTAGGAGTTAATTTACTTTGTTTATGCAGCCCTAGGCACACCTCCCTTAATGTTTCTTACACAGCCTTCGTAAACACTTCCTGTAAAGAGTAATCTAATGTTTACACTTCCTGCATTGCAAATTCTGTTTAATTTAGAATTACTATCTCCTGCTGTGATAATAGCTTTCTACGCCCTGCAGGAGCTTCCTGCATGTAATTAAAGTTCAATTTACAATGCAGGAGATAAACACTTTCAAAGTAGTTTACATTTGATTGAAAATGAAACCATTTTGTTTTCATGTAGGCTGTGTCAGTTAAAGCCAGGGGAGGTGTGACTCTGGCTGCATAAATAGAAACAAAGTGATTTAACTCTTAAGTGGCAGATAACTAAGGAGTGAGACTGCAGATGCATGGTCTATACACTAAAACTGTTTCATCAAGCTAAAGTTGTTTTTGTGACTATAGTGCCCCTTTAAAAACAATATAATTTTTAAATGTAATAAGCTTTTCAAAAGTGAGAAATAAAAGTTTGATGACAGTTGTCCTCTAGGTTTAAAATCTGTTAGGTGGGGATTCTGAGAGTTCGAGAAAGTTTATGTTCGTGCAATGGATGGAACAGATGAAAATGGCAACTATGAGAGGATAACACATGTTTTGTTAGTGGCTGCACTGCTGGAGGGCCAGCATCACAGGAGTAGAAAACCCTATGCATGCCATGCAGGGCAGGCTACTCCAGCAGTGACACACACATCACAGCAGCATGGAATAAAGAGAATTGGAGCCCTGTGCATGACAGGGAGCATTCCTTTATCGTACCTTCATAGTCAGAACGACCTGTTGGGAAGACACCAGTAGCAGACAGGTAGATCAGGAGGGCGCTGTTTGCAGGCAGCTCCTATATTAAGGAGAATAAATGTGTCACAACAGTCATCGTAAAACTATCACTTCCACGTACTGCTACTCTTGCAGTGACAATCTTCAGGTGCTTTGCATTTGCTGTAGAATAAAAAAAACTTAACTGTTCCCTACAACATGTAATTACTCCATAACTCAGGAGTTTGAAGTATTTGACACGTAATTTTTCCGCAGTGTAAGGAAAAACTTTGATATTGTTTAAAAATGAATGCAGATCAACGACAGAAAAGTCTAGATGGAGTTTGTGAAACTGCAAAGGTCAATGAAATGAGCACTGCAATGTGGGACTCATGGGTTTTCAACTCTAATTTATCATTGAAAACTAATGAATCTTGACATGGCTTGCTGTTCAGATCTTTCCCTCGATCAGATTTATCGCTCAAATATGTTTCACATATACATTATTGAAAAAAATTATATAAATATTAATGAGCCACTAAACTGTAAAAATAAAATGTATATTAAAAAAAAAAAAAAATACATCTTTAATATTTAAGATACACGAGTTTTCATCCAGCACACAGGTAATCAGTGTCATTGCTCATACAATGAGACTCCCAACTTTCTATGTCCACTGCTGACTGGAAGTGAACCTGTGGAATTATCAACACTGGGGCAGTGAGTCTGTTGGCAATTTGGTCGTCTTCCAGTCTGCGGGTCCCATTCATGTAAAAAGCAACTTTCATTTATGAATTTCAAGCTGCTTTCTTTAAATGCTAAAGACCTCTTACAAACCATTACAAGGAATATACCTATTGCTACTTGAGGTGTTATGGTGTAACCAACACGGCCACTCTCAAATTTGCAGCAAAAAATAGAAGTACAGAGGTCAATGGCTTTATTTGTACATTTAAAAAAAAAATTTTTTTTGCAATGCATTACTACTACAAAGTACAACTCAAACCTTCCAATCTGGAGCATCTTTTCAAATGCTCACTTTGTTGTTATGATCTACATGCATTTTTGGCTGTTCTTCTAAAATAATGCATAAGCATCAGACATTAACAGCATCAGAGCTGTACCCTTTCAGTAATTATCTTGCTTATGCATTGCACTAGTTTGCTCCGGGGAACAGGGAAAGGAATGTGATTACACGGGTTGGACACATCCATGGAGTAAAAATAACATCCCTTCTTAAATTTTTACACCACTTACTATGCCGACAGCAATTTGCATGCTAGTCCAGGAATAGCATGTGCCTGTTGGGGTTCAAAGATGGGTGACTATAGAATCAGATCTTATAGGTCCAGGTCTAATTCAATTTCTTATAGGAGACAGATACATACACAAATTTGTTTTATATAAATTGTAGGTGTATGTAAGCACATAAACGATTAGATGAATGTGAAAATTACCTTTTGATTACCAAAACCTATGTAAGAACACTCAGAACCAACAATTGCCTGAATCATTACACAATAGATATGATTATTTATGACATCTGATCCATAAAGGTACTGACCTTGAAAGATGCTGCTAGGAAGGTGTACAGTTGACTAAACGTTGGCTTGTACAGGAGATACTTATGCGGGTTCTCCCTTTTTGTCGGCTTCTCCCCTGGGTCCTAGAAAATGGCCGATCTTTCAGTTGGTAACAATGCCATATTTATAGTGTGCATTAAACTAAGTTACAATATATTCTGGGCATTTATAGATACTTGGATATGTTTTCAATACATGACTCAAAGTGTAGCTTAAAATATGGCAGAAACAGCATATACACATAAAAAAGATGTAGAACTATTTTGATCTATGAAACATACATTTATGTGGCTTTGTTCTTTGGAATAGAACAAACCCACATAAATGTAAAACACAGCATCTAAATGCATACTCATCCCTAATCAAATATACAGTTGCAAGAAAAAGTATGTGAACTCTTTGGAATAATATGGATTTCTGCACAAATTGGTCATAAAATGTGATCTGATCATCATCTAAGTCACAACAATAGACAATCACAGTCTGCTTAAACTAATAACACATAAAGAATGAAATGTTGCCATGTTTTTATTGAACACACCATGTAAACATTCACAGTGCAGGTGGAAAAAGTATGTGAATCCTTGGATTTAATAACTGGTTGAACCTCCTTTGGCAGCAATAACTTCAACCAAACGTTTCCTGTAGTTGCAGATCAGACGTGCACAACGCTCAGGAGTAATTCTTGACCATTCCTCTTTACAGAACTATTTCAGTTCAGCAATATTCTTGGGATGTCTGGTGTGAATCGCTTTCTTGAGGTCATGCCACAGCATCTCAATCGGGTTGAGGTCAGGACTCTGACTGGGCCACTTCAGAAGGCGTATTTTCTTCTTTTTAAGCCATTCTGTTGTTGATTTACTTCTATGCTTTGGGTCATTGTCCTGTTGCAACACCCATCTTCTGTTGAGCTTCAGCTGGTAGACAGATGCCTTAAGTTCTCCTGCAAAATGTCTTGATAAACTTGGGAATTCATTTTTCCTTCGATGATAGCAATCCATCCAGCCCCTGACGCAGCAAAGCAGCCCCAAACCATGATGCCCCCACCACCATACTTCACAGTTGGGATGAGGTTTTGATGGTGTGCGGTGCCTCTTTTTCGCCACACATAGTGTTGTGTGTTTCTTCCAAACAACTCAACTTTGGTTTCATCTGTCCACAGAATATTTTGCCAGGACTGCTGTGAAACATCCAGGTGCTCTTGTGCAAACTGTAAACGTGCAGCAATGTTTTGTTTGGACAGCAGTGGCTTCCTCTGTGGTATCCTCCCATGAAATCCATTCTTGTTTAGTGTTTTACGTATTGTAGATTCGCTAACAGGGATGTTAGCATTTGCCAGTGACTTTTGTAAGTCTTTAGCTGACACTCTAGGATTCTTCTTAGAATCACCTCATTGAGCAGTCTGCGCTGAGCTCTTGCAGTCATCTTTACAAGACGGTCACTCCTAGGGAGAGTAGCAGCAGTGCTGAACTTTCTCCATTTATAGACAATTTGTCTTACCGTGGACTGATGAACAGCAAGGCTTTTGGAGATACTTTTATAACCCTTTCCAGCTTTATGCAAGTCAATAATTCTTAATCGTAGGTCTTCTGAGAGCTCTTTTGTGCGAGGCATCATTCATATCAGGCAATGCTTCTTGTGAAACGCAAACCCAGAACTGATGTGTTTTTTATAGGGCAGGGCAGCTGTAACCAACATCTCCAATCTCATCTCATTGATTGGACTCTAGTTGGCTGACATCTCACTCCAATTAGCTCTTGGAGATGTCATTAGTCTAGGGGTTCACAAACTTTTTCCACCTGCACTGTGAATGTTTACATGGGGTGTTCAATAAAACATGGCAACATTTCATTCTTTGTGTGTTATTAGTTTAAGCAGACTGTGATTGTCTATCGTTGTGACTTAGATGATGATCAGATCACATTTTATGACCAATTTGTGCAGAAATCCATATCATTCCAAAGGGTTCACATACTTTTTCTTGCAACTGTACAAAAATCTGAAAAGGGGCAAAGTGAAAAAACAGACAGACAATTAAGGAACTCTGAAGAATAACGGTTTTGTACAAAATAACATTTTTAAAATTTGTATTTATTATTATATTTTTGCTGTGTTTACCAATTCGGTTACTGCTTTTTTTCCAATAGGTTCCTGGATACCCAGCTAGCCTTTAGACTGGCTAAAATGCTCGGGAAATGATGTCCACAAACAAATGCAAGGTCATGGTTAAGCAATCACTGACCCATGTGTACTCAACAAAGACGACAAAACAGACATACACGTTTGTAGATACAGAGACACATATTATTGCAAAACACTATATATCATAAGCATGCACGTGTATCCATAACACATAAATAACAGGCCCAGGGGATAAAAACACGCTTATTGAGCAGGTCAAGTCAGCCTACAGTAAATTCACAATTCCACAGACGGTACTCAGTGCAAATGCTTGAACTCCCAATGAGGCTAACAGCCACAGCACGGCGACAATTACGCTCAACACATGACTGCCTCCGTACCCTCTCCTCTGGCACATTTCCTTCACCCTTCAAACATACAACTTTAACACCGATTCTAAAAAAGCCCTATCTCACTACTGCCATTTGCCTCCAAGATCCTTGAAAGAGTCGTGTATACGAGAATGACAGACTTCCTTTAATCCAACTCTCTTGACCAGATTCAGCCTGGATTCTGAGCTCATCACGATGTCGAAACAGATGTGATCTAAGTATCCAATGATTTAGGGACGGTCGCATGGCCGCGGAGCTCCCAACTGAAATCACCCCAAACTGCTCCTACCAGAAACTAACTGCGACCCGACAGCCCCTCAGTGCGACCCCACGATACACCCGACCACCATGGGTAGAAAAACTAAAAAACAAAAACCTGACAAGCCCAGTCAGGGCATGAACATCGGGGAAATGTGGAAGCAGGCCCACGAGGCAGCAGACGCAACAATGGCGTCCCTACATGGAGGATGCTCTGACTTTTCAGATGGGACATCCGACGAGGGGGAAGGGAACTTCATGCGGACCAGGGTGCCGTCACCGACAGAGAGGTCGCGGCCACCTGCACTAACCCCCACACCGGTGACCATGGAAGCCATCAAGAGAGCTTATGGCCACTCACCACGGGAAAATATCAGTGGATGTGGCCGCGGTCAGGGAGGACCTGAAAGGCCCGTCAACCCGGCTGGGAACCACGGAGAATACCTCCAAAGACCACGCGCGCCAAATCGCAGAGCTGCAAGCGGCTGTCCAAGAGCTAAAACAGCAAGCGACACTCCACGACCAGCAACCGGCCACCCATGAACACCCATCGCAGACTCGGTACCGGAGGCTGAGCTCCCACATTACATCAGGCAGCTGTTAACCTCACACCAAAGGCAGCCAAAACAATCACAATGGACGGGATCTTTCGCCTACCGCGGCCAGCTACAGCACCGCCGGCCGCTACAGGGGCCGTCATCATCCGCTTCCAGAACACAAGGGACAAAAGAGCAGTACTAGAAGCCACCAAGGGTCACTCAACATACACCTTCAAGGAAATAACCTTATCGTTTTATGCGGATCTCTCGAGTGGGACACTGACCTGGAGAAGGTCCCTCCGGCAGTACACCTCCCTCCTACGGCCGCAACAAATCCGGTACCGCTGGGGTGCAGGCCGAGCCTAGATAAATTGAACCTCCCACCGACAGCACTGGACTCCATGGAACAACCGGCAGGACCCACACGCAGCCCAAGATGGAATTTGTGCCACAACATTTTTTCGCAGCACCCTACACGGCAGCCACAGCCTAATTTAGGACTATGAGCCCCAGGACACTCACTGGAACAAGCTCCCTCATTAATGAGGAACCGTGAAGCCGCGACCCAAGGGGTGTGAACTCTTGCTCCTACCGGGAGTGAACAGGTTTATAGTCAGCTCTACGGACATTGATTTAAACGGCACGACATTCACACTTTTCACTCTCATTCCACAATCACCCCGACGTACGGGACACGACCACAAACACACTGACAGAGCCCAGAGCCGCTCGACAATCTACGATCAGCAGTTTCTTTCTCTGGCTCTGCCTCTTCTCCAAAATCCCTCTTTGTTGGTGTTTCCCAAAAATCTGTCCTTGGTCCCCCTACTGTTCTCGATCTATACTACCTCCCTTGGTAAACTTATTAGGTCCTTTGGCTTCCAATATCATTTCTATGCAGATAACATGCTAGTCTATCGGTCCTCTCCGATCTCTCTCCGCCCATCTTGACTCGTGTCTCCGACTGCCTCTCTGCTATTTCCAGCTGGATGGCTCCTCCCTACCTTAACCTCCTAAAACCTAAAGCAGGACTTCTGGTCTTTCCTCATTCAAGTGTTGCTCCTCCCGTGTCTCCCTCCCTTCAAGTCAACGGCACTTCCATCACCTCTACCTCCTAGGCATGCTGCCTAGGTGTTCTCTTTGACTCTTGACCTCTCCTTCACCCCTTCACTCCATAAGTAAACCTGGGTACTTTGCTGTCCTGGGTCTGCCATTTTACCATTGAGCCACAGCAGTTCCTAGTCCTTGGACTTATTATAGTCCTGTTCATCTAGGCTTGCCTGCAGCACTAGGGGCTGGACTAGTCTATGGCTGTGCTTTACCTGAGATTGATCAGTATCAGCTGGGTATATAAACACAGCCTTGCCCTGGAAACTTCATCAAGTCTTTGATCCTGTTGTGTGTGTTCAGTTCCTGTGTTCCAGACCCTTGATATTAATCTGCATATTGACCCCGGCTTATGTCTTTGTTTATCCTGATCTCTGGAATTTTGGCTGGACTACTAAACATTGGGCTTTATAGCAGGTACCAACGTGGTATATATCTGTACATACTATGATTTTGTGGCACTGACCCTAAATGGTTCTATATGCTCGATCTCGAACGAAGAAACTGCTCAATAAGCTTGTTTATATCCCTTGGGTTAGAGATAATTAGCAGTGGGTGGATTAAAACAACATTAATTGTTTGACCTAGACCAACACAAACTAAAATTAATTAAAATGATCACTCTCATGCAAACAATATGTAATCTTGAGTATATATATATATATATATATATATATATATATATATATATATATATATATATATATATATATATATATATATATATATATATATATATATAAAATGTACTCAAAAGTTTTACTACAAGTTTATCAGACAGCCTGCCCTCTCCCCCACTGTAATACACTGCCCCCTCTCCCCAATCTTATACACTGCCCCTTCTCCCTCATCTCTAATTTAATACACTGCCTTCTCTTCCTCCCCAATTTAATACACTGCCCACTTCCTCTCACCACTCTAATACACTGCCCACTTCCTCTGCCAATTTAATACACTGTCCTCCCCCTCCCTTTAACACACTGCCTCCACTTTGTTTCCCACAATTTAATAAACTTCCCCCCTCACTCTAATACACTGTTCCCTTCCCTCCCCCCAATTTAACACACTACACTACAGGAAGGTCCCCCAAGTTCCTTTACCCCTGCCTTAAGACGTCTTCCAGTCCAGCCTTGCAGGATCTTCTCCGCTCAAGCAGGCCACATGCTCCTCTGGCACTGTGAGCAGCAGGGAAGGGGTAGTGGCTGGCCTGCTCTGCACGTAGTCAGTCACCCTGCGCACTGTAGCGTCGCCCCCGGGTATGAATCCCCGTGGTAGGGTCACAGCACAAAGCGGCCCCAGGGGCGGCAGCCTACTGGGACATTTCTCCGTATCCCGGTAGGCGAGTCCAGTCCTGGGCGCAAAGATACCCATTGTGGGCCGCATGTTTGACATACTTGGCCTACAGCAATGCTCTTCACCAGGTCCAATTACATGGGTATCAAATAAATGCTCCATCATTCAAAACAAAATTGAGATTACTTTATTCAGCCACTAAACACAGTGACCTACCAACATTTTGACTTTTTAAGAAGAATGCACAAGGGACAGAAACATTACCAGGCCACCCTAAAATGTTACTAAATAAACACCACTGCAAATCTAGCTTTAAATGGTGTAGCGTTTATTTTACATATAATACATCAATAACAGAATTGGCTGATCACAATATAATAGGCAAGTGTAATGCAAATGGTTCTCTGTCAGTTAGAAATAGTGACGCTGTGTACTTTGCAGTCTGACTAAGTCAGTACTGATTGACTTGATTAAGTGTGAAATGTAAGCTGTACTAACAGTGTCCCATGCCTTTTTCCTTTTTTCCTGTTCTCTCCAGTCTGCATAATGACTAACTACTTTCTGTTAGGGTAGCAAGCCCTTTAGAAAAGGCATTGGCGGGGGATGGGGGGAGAGACGGCCACAAATGGACGCCCTGACCTGGCCTGGCTGGGGCCGCAGGGGGGACGACATCTGGGCGAGCTATGTGAACTGGACAGAGGGCAGAAGGACACAGACACTCCACCATGACCCGACAAGTATCAGACTACACACACATACAGCTGATCAAACTTAGAGGAGGAGACCGGGAGCTTGCATAAGCCCTAAAATACGAGCAACACGAAACCAGGGCACCCCCAGAACAAACAACACCTGACCGACCACCCCACATGGCCACCTAACACACACACCCAGGACCACGAAACATGGCCTGAACCCCAGACGCAGAGATGAAGTTACCCGAACCCCAAACATACGCTACCAACAGGGGGGGAGGCAATGGGAGGGGCACAAGGTTGACGAATGGACGGTACACCGGGGGCACAAATGAACCCACAGAGGAGCCAGCTGCCAACACGGAGGTGGTGACCAGCACCCTCCGAGAACCCGAACCCCATAGTCCACATACTTAGACACCCGCCCCAAAGCCGTGGGGCAAAACTATATAAAAAAAAAAAAAAGGGACCTGGAGGCACCGGGGGGACGTGTGGGATACGGAACAGGGCTACATACACAAAAGGGGTATAAAAAGAATAACGGCAGGCAACAGACCTGCCCGGGACGCTACGAACACCCCTTCACTTAGAAAACACGTAATAGGTAACTCTACCTCAGATAAAGTAGCAAGTGTACCCTGGATGGAGTACCCAGCGAAAATCTATCCAG
The DNA here is from genome assembly GCF_036172605.1 of Pelobates fuscus. Taxonomy (NCBI): domain Eukaryota; kingdom Metazoa; phylum Chordata; class Amphibia; order Anura; family Pelobatidae; genus Pelobates; species Pelobates fuscus. The sequence goes on from NC_086325.1 coordinate 105,357,938, forward strand.
CCCAGACAATGAGCCGGGAGTACCAGACGGCTATCTACTTTAGACACATTATAACAACATAAGTGACAGTAGATGCTCACACACAATGACCTAACGAGCATATTCCGCACGTCCTAGGACATAACACACCGAAAAGACACACCGAATGTAAGACTACACAACCTAGTGGGGTGTACCAACGACTGTACTGACCCAAACACTACCAGTAGGATGAAATACTGACCCGACGAGTCACACAGCGGGGTAACCCCGATAGCCTAACGAAGGCAAGAGATAGAGGTAGTAAGGCAAGGGTACCCCTCAATGGTGAGAGGTATCTCAGCTCACTAAGAGATACGTATGAGAAGAACGGCCAACTCACACACTTGCTACCTGATTTAGCCACATTTAGACTCAAAGAGTGCCATATTCGTATACAAACATACGAGGAGAACACATGTACTATTGTATAACTTTGTCTATATGTCACTGTGTTTCTTTTGTTATGTTATGAAAAACCAATAAAAACCAACATAAATACAAAAGAAAAGGCATTGACACATATTACGGAGACTAACCTGCAATCCTGGTTTATTCATCTGGGAGGTGAGGTTCATTGGTTCCCTCTCCAGGGCTTGTAACATCCTGAACATATCAATGGTCAGCTCACTAAACTTAACCTAAGAAAGTAAACACAAATAATCAGAAGAACAAGTAAAAATAACAATTAAAAAAAACAGGCATATGCATTCTACTTGACCATAATCATGTTCTCTGCAAGGAATCTTTTTAGCCAGTTTTGAAATATATTCTGGAAAATACATTTATACCAAACATTTTTCAGTTCTTACTGGATTTGACATGTGAAGGTATGAATCTAAATGCTCTCATGGACTAGTCCTATTTTTGATTCTGTACATCCCAAGTACATCCCAAGTTATCCACAACCACTAAATATTGTCATTTACATTTTAGGCCACCAATGATTTTTATTACTGGGTATTCACACACATATTGCTTCATGGATAACTGACCATCCTCATTGCTTGCAAACAGAACCCTTGATTAGAAAGGACAAACTCGTTACCATTGTGGTTATATACAGAGAAAAATACAATATCAGTGATTCATTTCAAAACAATGATTATTCTCCAGTAGTATACATATAACAATCAGCAGTGCATCATTATATATGTAGTTGTTGGAAAGGTAATGTATAATAGACTTATTTCACAGTACTTCTTTAACTAGGTTGCCATTACCTTTCCATTCCCTTCTTAATACAATCTTCCTTGTTCCTTCCCCTTCTTCCAGTCACTCTCCTATTCACCTCTAATCTTTTCTTTGACATTTAAATCTTTTACAACCATACTGGGATTTCCCCTCCCAATATAACAACCCATTTGTTGTCTTTTCTGATCTACTTTACATTAGTGAACTCCGTTTCATGAAGTGCTAACTCTAGCTATTGCACTTTGTAAACTTAAAGGACCACTCTAGGCACCCAGACGACTTCAGCTTAATGAAGTGGTCTGGGTGCCAGGTACCTCTAGGATTAACCCTTTTTTTTATAAACATAGCAGTTTCAGAGAAACTGCTATGTTTATAATGAGGGTTAATCCAGCCTCCAAATCCTCTAGTGGCTGTCTCACTGACAGCCGCTAGAGGCGTTTGCGTGATTCTCACTGTGAAAATCACAGTGAGAGCACGCAAGCGTCCATAGGAAAGCATTGTAAATGCTTTCCTATGCGACCGGCTGAATGCGAGCGCGGCTCCTGCCGCGCATGCGCATTCAGCCGATGACGTCGCGATCAAGATGGAGAGGAGGAGGAAAGCTCCCCGCCCGGCGCTGGAAAAAGAGGTAAGTTTAACCCCTTCCTCTCTCCAGAGCCCGGCGGGAGGGGGTCCCTGAGGGTGGGGGCACCCTCAGGGTACTCTAGTGCCAGGAAAACGAGTATGTTTTCCTGGCACTAGAGTGGTCCTTTAAAATATTTTTCCTTTAAGATTGTTTGATTTTCTTGATAATTTCCTAAAAATAAAAGCATGAATAAAAAAATGTGAATAGTTCTCTTTCCTAGTGTATAACTGCATGCCATTTTGGATTTTACAAAGTGGAAAATTTAACACATCAATGTACCTAGGTGCAAGAAAATCTGCTCAGTGAGTTGGTTAGTGGTTAGAAATTCAGCAGGAGTAGCATTAATATCTTGTTTAAAACTCACAGTAAAGATCATTAAAACGACTTCTATAAAATGTAGTAGTAAGTGTGTAAAAACTAGATATTAGCAAATTATTATTTAAAGGGAAACTCCAGTGCCAGGAAAACGATCCGTTTTCCTGGCACTGGAGGGTCCCTCTCCCTCCCACCCCCCAATCGCTGAAGGGGTGAAAACCCCTTCAGTGACTTACCAGAGGCAGCGACATGTCCCACGTCGCTGCTTCCTCCTCCCCGCCGCTCCTCCTTCTGCTTACGTCGGCCGGTGGGCGAGACTGATCTCGCCCGCCGGCCGAGGAGACCTAATGCGCATGCTCGGCAATGCCGCGCATGCGCATTAGCGCACCCCATAGGAAAGCATTAAAAATTTCAATGCTTCCCTATGGGGAATAGAGCGACGCTGGAGGCCCTCACACAGCGTGAGGACGTCCAGCGACGCTCTAGCACAGAAAACCTGTGCTAGAACCCAGGAAGTGACCTCTAGTGGCTGTCTAATAGACAGCCACTAGAGGAGGAGTTAACCCGGCAAGGTAATTATTGCAGTTTATAAAAAACTGCAATAATTACACTTGCAGGGTTAAGGGTAGTGGGAGTTGGCACCCAGACCACTCCAATGAGCAGAAGTGGTCTGGGTGCCTGGAGTGTCCCTTTAAGTACCCAGCTCAATGCAGAACCCAATAAAACGAAAATCCACCAACTCCTCCCTCTAGAATAATTGGTCAAACAACGTATACATTGCTGCACAAACAGATTATTTAATCTGATATCAAGATAATTGTTTGTAACCTGAGACTGAGCTGAAGCTGGTCTTTCTAAATGCAATGAAAGCGACAGACAACTGTATCAAAACCATACTGTTTATTTTAGTTTCTATATTATTTGGACTATTTACTTCTGCTAGAGAAATTTTGGAAGCTACGGAATAGACAAGAACATTTTAAAGTTGCAAGGTTGATTTGAGATGGTTGTTTAAAAATCCTAACAGACAATTTATATTGCATAATTGTGTCAACATATTCAACCGAGCTGATTAATGGGTGTGATACGTAGCTTTGTAATATGGCTCTGTATGGATTAACAGTGTTACCGAGATAGATTAAAAAGGTAATTAGACTTAATTGTCCCCTAGTTACTGTTAACACATTTTTAACAAATTGGCAAATTCCAGTAGCTCCCTCATTAAAAGTGATTCGAATTTAGACGCGATATTAATTTGTGGCAAATCCCAGCTCATTTCATCCAGTCACCAGCTGAAGTGCCGGAAAAGGGAAGGAGACTGCTGTGACAAAGTACGCATTAAGCAGTTTCATAAGCCTGCACTTAGCGTGTGAGTGGAACAGGTCCTAGAACCAACGAAAGTCTGCAATTCCGCACTACCATTTCTCATGGGCATTATTCTAAATTAAATTAAAGTTACTCTTTGTAAAGGATGTTCCTGAAACATATAGAGAATGTTTCTGCACTGGACCCTTGAGAGCTTGAAGAAAGGGTACAGAAATTAAACAATGCAGAGTAAGAGCTGAGACAAAGCGTTAAGGCAATGGGAGTGACAGAGACGTCAGCTTTAACTATCAACTTTGACATGTCATTATAGACTAGACTCTCAGCACACAGTGTGTACAAACCTAGCTTGGGCATAAAAGTTAGATGGATGATCTCAGCTAGGGATGCAGGGCAGAATAACGTAAATGTAACAGCTTTTTGGATCACCAATTTAGTAGGACAATATAGCATTAGGAATACATGGTTTTATTGAGAATACTACAAAAAAGAAAGAAACACAAACATACCTTTCAAATTTTTGCTGACATTTCAAACTGGACAATCATTCTTACCTGGTTATTACAGTTGCCAATGATAAGAGCATCTGCAAGCATTAGCTGACCAACCACCATGCCTTGCTCCAATGCAGGCCCTGAACTCTCCGCTAGTCTATTGGAAATGATCACTATGGTGTTGTCATCATTTAGAACCATCACTGGGTCTGCCTGCCAACAAAAATGGAGACAGACTTTAATTCCTGAAATGTACTATTTCAATACACTTTGCTTCAAGGTCATCTTGAATCACGTTTCTCTGGGAAAGAAAATGAAGAAGCAAACTGAAATTTATGTGTACTGTAACAAACATGTAATAGAAATAAAGAACTTTCTGTGTGTATTCAAATGAATGCATTAAATGTGAAAAAAAAAAAAATCTAAATGTTGCATCCCAGAGGTGGTGATCTGAAGGACATGAAATACAGGATGGCATCCCACTTATGAGGGGAAAAAACGAGGAGCCCAGGAACTTTCAGAACGTTCATCAAAACCCACAGGCTATAGCTTCATTATTTAGATTTAATGGTAATTAGATGCAAAACTTGAAGAATTGTCTCAGGAGGAAGCAAAAGTTTTCATTTATTCTGACACACTCTTTGAAGTCGGAAAAGATTTTAAAAAGTGTAATTTTAAGACTTAAGCTATGCATTATGGATTATCCAAACTAATCTTCAATATCACACATTCTTCATCTATATTATTATACTCAAGTTTTCTATTACCATAAAGTGACATGCATCACTTCACAATTCTGGCTGAGGGAGGGGCTTGATCGATCTTTCTTTTTTTTGTGTATGTTTCACACACACACACACACACACATACATATATATATATATATATATATAAAACCTTTTGTTCATACATGGACATTAACCCCCAATGCTTCAAAATCCCTGCTCACATAACAGAAACCCAATACATTTAGTGGCCCAACACGGAGCTGTATGCAGTGATCAAAATCAGCTCTGCATGCAACCCTTTTTAATGGGATTTAAATCCCCCGATGCTACAAATTTGTGTGAGCAAGGTTGAATCCATGGGTGATCCATGCATCAATCAATACCTAGGTCTCCCCTCTATCAGCTGTGGCCATGCAGCCCCACGTTGTCCACACTTGCAAATTGTATGCATTTATGGAGTCAAATAAATAGCATGGATTTATATGAATGTTCGGGGTAATTTGAACTGTCAAAATGCTACAATGTCCCAAAATAGTATACAGACCCATCAAATCCTTCTATCAAAGTACTAACTGTAAAAACTGAAATAGTCAGGTCTTTTACATGGTACTGTAACTTAACAAGACAGTGCAAATGCATACATTGGGGGTATTGTTTTACTTTAGAAGAGTTAGTTGAGCATGTGAGGGGGTTGATCATAGTGGTGCATTTCAGATTTATAAAACACACAGGAAAAATGCAATATGTATGTAAATAAAATAATAATAAAAAAAAAAAACCATTTAGATGAACTTAGCCATGGAGGTGGAGACAGGCGTGGGCAACCGATGGCTAGACTGGTGTGGCGTGTGCGAGAAAACGGGAGTAAAAATCACAATTTTAAAGCACAGAAAGTGGAATGGTCATCTAAACAGCCACTTCAGCAATATATGTTAGTAATCCTGACACTATAGTGCTCCTTTAAGGCACAGAATACAATGCACCATAAGAGATACCCTGGAGTGTTCAAGTATGGTAGATTTTTGTGTGCTAATCTGAACAGTCAAATTCCTACAATGCCCAAAATAGAGACTTAGGCCCATCAAATCCATCTATCAAAATTACAAATATGCAACTGCACTAACAATACACACAACCTACCTTGCAGACACACGTTTTACACTATATGCACATATATACATACACACAGGTGTTTAATCACTGATCCAGGTGATTTTTGCTGTATGTGAAAAGAACAAAATTAAAGAATTCAACTCAGCTACTTTTCCAGTGGGTATACATTTCAAATTGCCTGTCAATTCTCCAAAACTCCTAGATTATCGAGTAAACAACTAGGTGTATTTCTATGTGTGTATACTAGGCATCTAAGGAGACCTGGGTCTCGATTGCTGATGACAGTCCCTAACGATCACCTAATTTAATTTAAAAAAAATAAAATAAAAGTTTGAAAAAAAAAAAAACTGATATAAAGAAGAATATAATCCATGTGTATTCACATCATGAGATGTAAAAATTACTCACTAAATTGAAAATAGTCTGGAATTCAAAATCTTAGGTCAAAATAGCCAAATTAAGTCACAGCTGAATTCTGCCAATTCTGCTCTGTGGCCTAAAATGTATTATGCACTTTGAATTAGAGCAATTTACACTATAGTGAGAGTTATTTACTGAAGTGACAATGGTCGGGAATTCAAATTTAAGGACAACATTTCTGAATTGCAATAATATTTCCAAGTCAACTATGCTTCCAGTTTCGCTATTTTGGTCTAAAACTTGACATTAATTGCAGAGAATTCTCATTAATTAATATTCTCACTTATGAATAAACCCAACTGACTAATGTTGTGATAGTTAGTGATTTTTTTTAAAGTATTGACATTATAACGTATATGTTTTTTTAAGGGATTACGTTTGGATGAAAAAGAAGATCAATGTAAAAAAAGAACCAGAAAAGATACAAAAATGAAAGTCAAATGTTGTTGATTCAAACATTTATTCCCCTGAAACAGTTGATAGTTTGTTAGATTTTGAATATAGAACAGGACAGAAACCTCGATGAAAGCAGCCACTTCTTGAAGGACAAGATTCCACTCCAGCTGATCCTCTGTGTTAAAACGATGTGTGTAGTCTTCAATTTCATCTGACAGCTCCTAAGAATGAAGGAGTAAATAAAACTGATGAAGGACGAGCATGATCAATGCTGGGGTGTGAATTTCATTTTATTGCAGACATACAGTGTGAAGCAGTTCAAGGAAGAATCCTGCAATTAACTTGAATACAGTGAGCTCCCTGTACTACTACAACTGTGCATTTCATTGATTATCAAACTATTAACACAAAGTGAGAACAAAGGGGAATTGAGATAAATGAAAATGTTGATGACATCAGCACAATGTGCTTGGTAGAAGAAATTATGGGATTTCTTTATAAAGAGTAATTTGGCACTGGGTTTGTCTGGCTGTGCGGCCCAGTTATCAGCAGCTAAAACTGGAGACATAGCTAATAGCTACTTTTTTCAATATTCTACATAAATCTAAATATTAAAATGTAATACTTGTTACACTAACAACAAATAGTAAATTAAGTGTATTACATTATACAATGTAAGCATACATCATCTAACATATATTAGGATCGACGTAAAGGGGATGTATTGATCACTACATTAAAATAGTGATTGCTTTGCAAAACAAAGCGAGCCCAAACAACTCACTGCAAAACCAATATTAAAAGACTAATGAATATGATAATTTAGGGGGGAGATATAGTAGTAATAAGAAAAGGGCAGTAGGTAAAGAAGCAGTAAATCCGCTGTAAATTCTTCAGTCCTCCATTACACAGGTTGTCTGTTTTGTATGAGGTTGTTTGTGATTGCTAAGCAGTGTGTTATCGCTACTTGCAAATTTGCCGCAAAGTTGATTTTAACTAACCAAATATTTTGACTATATTTCTGATGGATTTATTAGATTTTTTTTTTTTAGAAAACGGTGCATGCACTTCCTGTTCTAACCTTGTTTAAGCTGTCTGGCTTTGCACGTATAAAAGCAGCACATTAAAAGGACAGTACATCAATTACTGTAGAGCCCCTGCATTTAGAAGGCAATCAATTACCTTGACTAGGTCTTTAACAACATCCATTTTATTGAGTAATAGGCAAACGACAATAAAGCGGGCATAATAACGCAACTTCTTCACCACCAGCTCGGGTCTGTAGGACAGTAAAAAGGGTTGTGATAAATGACGTGATTTTGTGTCATATATATATATATATATATATATATATATATATATATATATATATATATATATATATATATATATATATATATATATATATATATATATATATATATATATATAACACTTCAGTTAAAACAAGTTTGGCAAAAAAAAAAAAAAAAACCAAGGAACAAAAAAAGCGAAACAGTATTTAAAATCGGAGTGAAATTCCTTCATATCCTGTCACTGGTCATTTCAGATTTACGACTAGACCAGGGATGGCCATAACGTTGAAAGGCAATGTAACGTATCATTAATCATATTTCCTTACTGGACTATACATTGTGCCATACACATGGAAAGATTCTAGGTTAGTATACCTACCTTTAACTTTACCCTCCTCCCCACCCCCCCAAAAGACAGCTGCACACAAAACATGAATGCTACTTTTAGGGGTCTTTGCAAAAAAATACAATGCTTCTTGCCCCTGTTCTAATAGGGTGGATTTTATTTGTTTTATCCCCTGTGAAATAATGTAAATTGTGGTAAAATAGGTTAGCACTATAGGGGGCAATTTTTTGCTGCTGCAATAGCCCAGAATTAGCAAATGCCCAATAAAACAATTTCATTTTCGACCTGCCACACATTTTTAACTCCATATTTCTATTTACTTGACATGGTAATAATACTAATTAAATTCATTAATAAACAGTAGAAGACAGGTGGAGCAGTTGCTCTAAATTTATTCACTTTGCTCAAGACTGAAAGGGAGAGTTCCACACAATATACTTTTCCTTCATTTAGCTCTTATTTATTCAATTCCCTGTAGTACCTTCAAGTACAGCCTTCCTCATAATACATTTTGTAATCACAGTAAAGGCTTGCTTTCCTCCGCATACTCTTCATTGTCTCAGTAAAATGGTAGACGGGTTTAGTTTTCATCACAGATGTAAGATTACCATCCTGCTAGTTTCTGATTTAGGAAGTTGGAAAAACAAACCCAAACAACATATACCATTCTGCAAGTACGATTTTTAAGGCTGTGGTATGCAATGTAAAGGTCCAGTCTAATAATCATCACATGCAAGTCTACAGTGTCATTTTACAGATAATGCCAGCTGGCTCAGAGAGGGTTGTAGCCAGCCGGCCGCCAAGGGGAGCCTCAAGGCGGTTGGCTGATGCAGTGTGCGAGAGACCTTTGGGAAAGCTGAGTGGACTTTCCCTGGGGTCCAGTGGGGATGCGCTCTCTTCCGGTGTGAAAGGGAGCAGTATCTACCTGCAGCTCATCTCTGCTCCTTGTAGTGGTGCTGGGGCCAGAATGTCGTCATATTCCAGCTCTCAGGATCATTAAACAGCGCGAGGGAGCAAAGAATAGCTGCAGAAAGATCACTGCTCCCTCGCACACTGCATCAGCCAACCGCCTTGAGGATCCCCTGGGCGGGCGGCTACAACACTCCATGAGCCGGACGCCTCCATAAAGCCTAGGGCGGCCGGCTACAACCCTCTCTGAGCCAGCTGCCTCTATGCTCTGCTGGCATTATCTGTAAAATGACACCGTAGACTTGCATGTGATTATTATTAGACTGGACCTTTACATTGCATACCACAATATAAGATAGACGATAGTGAGTAGGCGCTTCCCAAAATGGAATAAAAGTCAGCACTGGAAGAAGGCTACCAAGCCGAAACGCGTTTGCTGCTTTTCCTACATTTGTTTGTATTTTATATATTTGTTTTATACTACTCCAAAGGTTAATACCGCTTGGGTAAGTGGATACCCCCTTTTTTATATTATTTGTATTTGGGTTCCACTCCCTTGTAACCAGGAGTTTACTTTATATTTTTATTTTTAAATAAATATAAGTTTTTTACTACGGAACCTTTACAGTCATTTCTTGGAGTTTCGTCAGCCTGAATTGGCACCCTTGAGCCTATTATACAGAGCCTGGTACGGCTCTGCCAAATGTTAGTGGCAGTCCACCTTTATTCAGCATACATTTTTATTACACAGTATACACTATGTTATGTTCTGTTATTTATATTTTGTAGATTACATTCTGCCAGCTGCCTATGTTCAGGTTGTATTTTATTATTATTTATCATCATTACACTTGTTTTTGGGATTATCACTCCCTATGTGGTTTTTGATACACACTCTCCATCTATATTGCATACCACAGCCTTAAAAATCGTACTTGCAGAATGGTATATGTTGTTTGGGTTTGTTTTTCCAACTTCCTAAATCAGAAACTAGCAGGATGGTAATATTACATCTGTGATGAAAACTAAACCCGTCTACCATTTTACTGAGACAATGAAGAGTATGCCGAGGAAAGCAAGCCTTTACTGTGATTACAAAATGTATTATGAGGAAGGCTGTACTTGAAGATACTACAATCCAAAAATTCCTGCACTCCTCACAATCTGTTGTGTAATGCCCGGAGCTTATCAGCAAACAGTATAAACAACCAATATAAAATAGCACTCTAAGGACTTCCAGCTCAAATTTTTTTCTTTTTAACTTTTATTGCTTACATAAAAATCGACGTTTGAGTTTGTCCCCTTTCCTGAAGAAAAGTTACATTTTATTTTTTGAGCTGAAAGTCCTTAGAGTGCCATTATATATATTACACAATCCAGTACACTTGCTTATTCACTAAACAATGATTTCAAATCGTAGAGATTGTAATAGTTTTATTTAAATAGACCTCACCTAGGCAAAAAGAATAATGGGGGTTTAGTTACATTATATGATCATATATTGCGTAAGCCTGCCACAATTTCAAATCTCTAAGATGTGAAATCATGGTTTAGTGAATGAGCGAGTACGCTGGATTGTGTACATATATATCTATATAAATGTGATTGTTGTTAAACTAATTTGCATATTACCACCCAGAATAGTTTGTGGTAGTAACATCACTGCATATTTGTGATTTCTGTGGGAAAAGCAAGTCTTATGGCTTGACTAATGTGCAGATTTTTGTTTAACATTGTATTGACTATATATATATATATATATATATATAATTATTTAATAGACAAAACAAAGCCTCACCTGTCTTCCTTGGTGACCTGCGAATAGTAAGAGCGTTGCCTGATTGCAGAATAAAAGGAGAAGGCCTCATTAAGGTAACTTGTCTCTGACGTGCGAAGACTGTGGAGGGAGCAGAAGTGTTAAGGTTAATTGGTTTTACATTGCAAATATCCCAGTGTTAACCCATGTGTGCTAAGTGTTTGTTCGCCACATTTGCAGCGGTTCCTGTGCAACCATTAGGCTGGCTGAGCATCATGGGAAATGTCACAGTTTGAAATCTGAAAGATAAGTAATGGATAGTACACACTGCTGTGCTATTAACACTAGTTGAAAAAAAGTGTCTTATACAGGGAATTGTTTTTTTTTTTCTTAAAAAAATAACAGCATGGTTAAACAGCATTGGATAAATACATCTCACAAAACCAACTCACACCCAGCACTGAGTTGAGAGACAAGATCGTGTCACTCACCAGGAGGGTCCATCAACACGCACTGGAACGTACAAACTTTTACCTTAAAAAAATGAAAAGCCACGAATTACACGCAAGGCAACAAAGCAAGCAAGCTCTTGGCCACCAGGCTCAGGGATCAACAAGTCAAACAAAAAATAGCATACCTCCTCAAACCAAATGGGGAAAAATGCATGATGCCTCGGGAAATCAGCAATGAGTTCGCTAGGTATTATGCTGACCTATACAACCTCAACAAAGACACTAACACCCATCAACCGCTGACAGACAGCATCAACACCTACCTAGACACAATCCACCTACCCCGACTATCGCTAGCCCAACAGACTACTCTACCCAACCCTATCACAGACGAAGAGGTGAAAGACGCTATTAAAGCTCTACCAACGGGGAAATCACCTGGCCCAGACGGCTTCGACAATTCTTATTACAAAACATTCCAGACAACACTAACCCCACACTTAGTTCATGCTTACACAGAAGCAGTAAACTCCGAATCACCTAGAAGAGAAATATTAGCTGCCCACATTGTCACATTACCAAAACCCAGAAAGCCCCCCACACATCCCCAAAACTTTAGACCGATTTCGCTTCTAAACACGGACGTGAAGCTGTTCACTAAAATATACGCGAGGAGGATGAGTGACATCCTTCCCCACATCATACACAATGGTGGGATTTGTCAATGGCAGACAGGGCACAGACGACACACGCAAAGTCCTGGATATCATACACAGCTTAAGGCGGGATGGTCGGGGCGGCCTGATACTCTCCCTTGACGCAGAAAAAGCCTTTGATCGTTTACATTGGACCTTCCAGGAGAGGGTACTTTCTAAATTTGGCTTTCTGACAGAATTTACATCAGTGGTTAGGGCATTATATAGTTCACCCTCAGCTCAAGTATTAAACGCGTGCTTCGTGTCCGAACCGTTTACCATCTCAAATGGGACGCGCCAGGGATGTTCACTGTCTCCCCTGCTCTATGTTGTGGCGTTGGAACCACTAGTAACCAGAATTAGGAACAACTCAGATATTCACGGGGTCCAAATTGGAAACAAAGAATACAAAGCTAATTTATTTGCTGATGATATCTTATTGACCTTGACTCAACCCCAGACATCACTACCGAACCTCCTAGAAGATGTGGCCACATACGGAAAACAGTCATACTACAAACTTAACGCGACTAAAACCCAAGCGTTAGGGGTGGGTATACCCAGGGGAGTCACGACAGCACTACAGACCGCATATACGTTAGACTGGAGGACAGATAATGTTACCTTCCTAGGACTCACCATCACCAAAAACCCAGTGCACTGTTCCACAGCAACTACGGAAAACTATCTGAGGCACTGTCGGCCACTCTAAAATCATGGGAGGGAAAGCTCCTCTCCTGGCTGGGCAGACTAGCGGCTATCAAAATGACCCTCCTACCTAAACTCCAATATTTACTGCGGACCTTACAAATACCGCTTCCTAAATCTTATGTTGACACCCTACAGAAGATGTTTTGCAAATTTATCTGGGGACACCGCAAAATTAGAGTAGCTTCGTCAACCCTACACAAACACACAGAAAGGGGAGGACTGGGCATGCCAAACATACGCCTCTATTACAAAGCAGCCCTGCTTGCTACAGTGATCACCTCACAGACAGAAAACCAACCACAATGGGTAGACATTAAGTCCAACTGGACCGCCAAGATCCCGCTAAAACACCTATTCTGGGTGCCGCGGCAGCAGAGACCAGAGCTGCCAGAGAAGCTGCCCCCCACAGATCTCTTACTCAAAACATGGGACATACACGGGGGAACATTATGCTCTTGAAAGCACTGGTCTCTGGCTGCTCCCCTGCACAGCATGCATATAGCCAACCCCTCATTCGATCATCGCCAGTGGATATCGGGGGGATGCACACACGTGAGACACCTATACGTAAGCAACCAACTAGCAGAATTCCCCGACCTACAGAGCAGATTTAAATTACCCTCCAGGCTAATATTCTCCTACCTCCAGGTGAAATCCATGCTGACACTGACAAAGACGCCCCGGCACAACAGCTGACACAATTTAAGCTAGCTTGTCTTTCTCCCCGCACCCCTAGAAAAATACGTGCAATGACCTACAACCTACTAAACGACCAGGGGGGAGGCACTGTATACACACATGTACACGCGTGGCAGACGGACATAGGCCGCACCTTCGACAAGACCGCCTGGAAACAGGCATTCACAGCACATAGAGGCAGATCCAGATGTGCCTCACACCTGGAGCTCATGCGAAAATTGCAATATCGTTGGTACATGGTTCCAACCAGGCTAGCGCGGATATACCCGGGAACCACTGATCAATGTTGGAGGTGCCAAAAAGACCGTGGCTCTATGTACCACCTATGGTGGTCGTGCATTAAAATAAAAACATACTGGAAGATGGTGGGTGAGGTACTCTCAGAAGTACTGCACCAACACATATCACTCACACCTGAATTGTGCCTACTTTTTATGACATTAAACACATACAACAAACTAGACTCTATACTGCTCTTCCACATACTGATCGCAGCCAACACGCTTATTGCTAGAGCGTGGAAATCAACAGAGACGCCTCTGCAACATCTCTTGATCATGCAGGTTTCAACAAACCTGGATTACGAAACAATGACCATACTCCAATCACGGGCATGGCTAGTCCACACTGAAGCTAGAGCACAATGGGACACCTATGTTTCACCACACACGGGTGACAAAGAAGCTACCTTACCTACATAATCGCCAGACATAGGGAAGAGAGGTGGGAACATGGAGGGAGGTGTACGCGCACAAGATTGACTCACGCTCACACCTGCAACGCCACACCGACACACGAGTCTTCAGGCTCACAAAATCAGGTGCTCGCACGCACAAAGAGATCCCACAAGGTAACCCACAATGTATATAGTTAATATGTTGATTTGTTTGTTCACATAGACAACGCCAATCAGTTCAGGCGATTAATGCATACATAAGCAAGAGTACAGGTATATGCAACGTGCACACATCGAACAGGGACACAGGGAAACAAGCTCTCCAAAGGCGAGGAAAAAATTAAACTAGCTAACCAAAACTAACCACCTCCTGAATGGCTGTAAGACAGCACCCAGGCCTGGTATAGCAGATTATGTCCAACTCGAGTGGTATCCTCCTCAACCGTGACCAGTCACCTGGGACGCCAACTCACCACAGACCATAGGCCATCAGCCGAGGGTACAAGGGGGCCGAAATGGCCTTTGCTAAACCGCTCACATATACCAGAGATAACCAGGTAATCCCTGCCAGACACTGTCCAATGTGCCAATGATACCAAATGCTCCATAAGTCGCACAGATATTACATGATTTGTACAAGATGGCTTTGTGCCGCTTACGGTAAAGGTGCGAAATACCATAAACCTACTGTACAAATAATGCATAACATTAAATGTATAAAATAATGTACAAACGAATGTATGAACTGTAATTGTGTGATCCAATGGAAGTACGACCACTGTGAACTAGTTCTTGAAAACCAATAAAAATTAAAAATTGAAGAAAAAAAAAAAAATAGAAAACAAGAAAAATTAAATGAACACTATATGCGCCCAGATTACGTCATCTCATTGAAATGGTCTGGTTGATGTGTCCCTGTCCCCTTAACTTTACAATGTAAAACATTGCCGTTAGGACTGCCCTTTAGTGGCTGTCTACCAGTGTTCCTTTAAAGCAAATTTTATATTTTGATACATGGGAAACACAGATTCACTTTAAAGGACCACTCAAAAACCAAAAAAGCATTTCAGCTTGCTGAAGTGCGTTATGGGTGAGAAGTATCCCAATAACGACAGATTATAAAAGTGCAGATTTCTACTAGAAATTGGCACTTTTAGAAATAATTAATGAAACACACCCATGGCTGTATGGTCAGAAGAGTTTCTTCCTGCTTCTGTTAGCGCCACTGAGCGAATGGAAAAGGCAGGTGTACTCTACTTGAGCGTCCCTACCTCCCCACTCTGATTGGCTATTTCCCAGTGAAGAGACTGTCTTCCTGAGAAAAACCAAAGGGCAAAAGCTGAAGTTCACATGAACTGCAGCTTACGCAAAGTGTAAAAAGGTATATCCTAATGATTATATGCATGAAAAACAGTGATTTAAATGTATTTCTTATCTGGGCAGTGGAGTGTTCCTTTAACACACACATACAAATCAGGTATATGCTAATGCGGTGTCATTATTAGGGTAAATCATAGTTTTTTACACTGCCTAGGCACGTGAAAGAACACTAAGCATAAAAAATAACACTACATCTTAATGCAATGGTTTTGGTGCACAGATGCTGCCCCTATTCTCAGAACATTTAAAGCATTGATGTTTCTGGAAACAAAGTTTACAATATGCCTCTAGTAGCATTCTAGAAGCATTCGACTGGACCAGAGTCCTGCAAAAATGATGATCTCATGATTTTTCTTCTCATTTTAAGAATGGAGGGTACTGAAGTAAAGATAAACACTCCAAAATAAAAATAAATAAATAGTAATAGATTTTTTTAAAATTAAATCTGTGAATAACATATTTCCCAACATTTACGCAATAGGTGCTCATAGCAACAACTGTCAAGCTGCTTAAACTATGCCCATAAGCTTCCTATCAGGAAATGCATTTGAAGATTAACACCTCTAAAACTCAGGGACTCTGCTACCTGTTTGAAATGTGGGATAGAAGGAGCAGACCTCTACCACTGCTTTGGGGATGTGCGGGGATTAAGGTGTTCTAGAGACAAGTTGAAGCAGAGGGCACTATAGTGTTAGGAATACAGCTTTGTATTCCTAGCACTATAGTATCTCTTTAAATTTAATTTTAAAGTAAAATACATTTAAAAGAACGTTTGAATTGATTAGTAATCTATTGTAAAATTCAAATCTGGGCTTGCAACGTCTTTGCAACCTACCCTTGTTCATGAGCTGCTGGGGTGGTACCTTGAGACAGAAATGCATCGGAAAGTACCCTTGCTATCCACCTGTCTGTAGATGTTATTTGTGTAATGGATTAAACTGCTTTGCTGAATCTTCTATTTTAGAACTTTTATTCCAGTCTGTCTTGTTGCTTAGGCTTGCATTTATTGCCAGCTGGAAGGAATTACATTTAACTTTATATTGATCTGTGGATATTTTTTTGTAACGGACCTGTGATTTGTAGACTATTGAAAAGGAATAAAAATAAATACTTTTTCTAGGGATTCAGCTGGCATACCATGTAAGTACCATCTAATAATTATCAGAAATCAGATATAGTGGGATTGTATTATTTGGTCATTTCTTCAGTGTCCTGGATATTGAAAACACATCACAACCGGTTTCACCAGGCTACTTAACCTTAAATAAGGCCCTGCAAGACTGTACACAGTTCCCCAAATAGGGGACCTGCAAGCCCTACTTTGTTAAACTTCGAAAAATTGCTGGAAAAAAAACAAAAGATATTTATCACAGCACCTTTCAAGCACAAAGCATATGCCCAAGAATTTGAGTGTGGCTAATTGGTGGTTACTATACTTGTCATTGCTGGGATGCTGCCTTTGCCAGTTATGATTTACACCATCCTGGAATATAGCCTCCCAAAGATGTAATCGAGTACTCAGCAAATCTAAAGATCCATCTCATGCAAAAAACAAAAAGTCCTCTACTTGCTCTTAGGTCATAGATCCAAAGTCCTATTTATAGACATTACTTACTAATAATGGTAGTACAGTTGTCCAATCTTTGAGGCGATTTCTCCGATCTGCCAGCGTTTGAGACCATATCGGGTATCTAGGACTTGTCTAAAACAATGGAACACAAAATTAGTCATTTAATACATAAAAACTAACCAGTAAGATGTAGATTTGCTTAATTTCTAACATGCTCGTGATAAGGTACACGGAGGATAAAACTCCACAAAAATACTTTGACTATAATTAAAAGGAGTAGCAGAAGCATCCTAAACAGATCAAAAAACACAACATCCCTTAATATCAAGGGAGGTCTCAGTGAACTAAATTCCTCCCTTCCTTCCCCATGTCTGATTTTTGGGTAGGAAGTGATTCAGTGAAGATTAATGTCAAAGGGCAGACAGTATTATAGAACATTATTCTAAACACCAATTAGTTTTAGAAACCAAAATTAATTACATACACCATATTTAATAACGTGCAGATATACACTTTCAGGAAAGAATGATCCCCTTCTTATGGATAATGGGACCATACAGAAATTTTCCTTCTCCCCCACATTTTGCCTGAATGCTGGAATTTCCACATGCTAGTTAGTACAAGAAAACTGCTTCCTTACAGAACAGAGACATCATGTACAGTGGGGAGGGGAGGGGGCTGGGGTGAGTATTTGATCCCCTGCTGATTTTGAACGTTTGTCCACTGACAAAGAAATTATTAGTCTATAATTCTAATGGTATGTGTATTTTAACAGTGAGAGACAGAATAACAAAAAAATTTCAAGAAAATTGCACTTATTTGAGGCTGGACATCCTCACGGAGTCCCGTGTCAAATAAGATCCCCATAGGAAAACACATTCGGCTCCACTTGGAAGCTGACGTCGATGGAGGAGGAGCGGTCACCAGTGCCGAGGGAGCCCGGCGCTGGATTAAGTTAAGCAAATAAATGGTTAATTACCATTTATTCGCCACAGTATGATGACTAGGGCTCTACATTGTTAGAAAAACACATTAGTATTCCCAATGCTATAGTGTTCCTTAATGACTTGGAGAGGATCTGCAAAGAGGAGTGGGACAAAATCCCTCCTGAGATGTGTGCATACCTGGTGGCCAACTACAAGAAACGTCTGACCTCTGTGATTGCCAACAAGGGTTTTGCCACCAAGTACTAAGTCGAAGGGGTAAAATACTTATTTCACTCATTAACATGCAAATCAATTTAGAACTTATTTGACATGTGTTTTTCGGGATTTTTTGTGTTATTCTGTCTCTCACTGTTAAAATACACCTACCATTAAAATTATAGACTGATCATTTCTTTGTCAGTGGGCAAATGTTGAAAATCAGCAGGGGATCAAATACTTTTCCCCCTCACTGTTCTTACCAGTTAATCTTGGTGTTCCCTATGAGACCTTTTATAAATAAATAATGGATAACCCAAAGTCCTGTGTAACATATGTGAGAAAACCATAAAAGCCATAGAACAGTGACAGCTAATTTAAGCAGGATTGATATTTTGAACTACATTTTCCATGATCCTGAGATAGTATTATGGCTGGCTGAGCATCATGGGAAATGTTTAGAAATTATAGGTACATGGAGTTCCTATGTTTGACACCACTCACCCAGAATGCTCAATTTAATGGATGAAAAAATTCTATGCAGAAATGTAGAAAAAATATTTTGAAAATACAAATACTGGTATATATATATATATATATATATATATATATATATATATATATAAAATAGTTATTGCAATATTTTTTCCCTCTTTTACCTGTGCTGCTGCTGAAATTTCCAGAGTTTTGTGTAAACATCAAATGTCCTCCCAAAGTAAGACTGCCACTGTTTCTGTCCGTACTGAGGTAAATCCCTGCAAAAAAAAAAACAAAAACAAAAAAAAAATACACAGAGTGAGCTGCTTTGTTTCAGATAGTGAAAATCTACAATAAAAAGGAAATAATGGGGAGGACATAGGGAGCTATTTATTATCGGAATCTATTCTGTTTTGCTTCAAAGATTAAGCCAGCATGGATTACAGACAGATGCAGAACTGTCTAAGAAACAGAGTTAGTATTAATGGTTTCATTTTGCCATTTTTATGAAGCACCTAGGCTAAAGCCTTATCTCGGATTGCAGAGATGGGGAGGAGAGAATTAATGAACTGTGCAATAAGATGATACTCTGAGCCAATGAACCTGACACTCCCCCAGCTGAATGACCTTGTGATCCTCACTGGGGCAGGCTGCCTTGACAAGCCTTTTGAACTCACTAGCCAGGCTCTCTGATGTGTTATGGAAAAACCGGAAGCACTTTACTACAACTGTGCTAGTGAAAACCTAAACTGATGCAGAACATTCTAATGTTACACTGTATTAAGCAATGCAGTCTTTGCACATTATAAATCGCAGTGCCTTCCATCTCTGCTGGCAAAAGGCAACATAGCTCCATCACACAGCACAGCCACCTGCGGTGAGTGGTTGCCATGGAAACAGACTGGTACTAGGAATGGTTACCCAAAAGCCTAGCTCACCTCCCCCCACTTCCTTCCTTCTCAATAAAACCAGTGCTTTAAGTGTCTTGTTTCACTCTTACAGCTCTAGGGAGCTGGGGTTTTGTTATAGGTTTGCCTGGGGAAAGGAGAGAAGGGGGGTGCTTCATTTTGGCCCTGTGAGATATAGGCCCTGTCTGTTTTCCTTTAACCCTGCCAACACAGGAAAGGCTATCGATCATAAATGTAAACTGGTAATGTCGAGTGTGCTACAGAATCAAGTAATACTGCAAAGTTACAGCAATTCAGAGAATCTACTAAAGGAGAATATAAAGCATGTGAGCGAACACATGCTTTATATCTTAATATAACACAGGCCTGCCTGAAATCTGAAAAGAAACAGACTCCTACTTAAAAAAAAAAAAAAAAATTATAAGAAAGGAATGTGGGCACATGAAACAGCAAAAGGACGCAATAGGAAATAGCCAAATGCTATTATGAGGTATATAATAAGCACGTGTATTAGAAAATCAAACAATGTGAACACTGTGCATGGAAGAAATTTGATACAAGCGGGACAAAATGATTTCAGGTAGAGAATTTGCCCAACTACCAAAGAAATGAAGCCAGCTAACATCTGTGTACAGTAAAGCATGGAGGCCATGCAAACAGTCTGTGCGCCATAGGTATGGATATCAGTTCAATATGTAGAGATAGAGTAGCAGGGATACGATCAACACAGGAGGTTGGCATTTGCCATGGCAAAATTAAGGGCAAAAACCATAAGACGGCCTCATGATTTTATGTTGAGAAGATATTCTCTGAATAGAAGTAATTTTTTTTTTATGTCCAAGAGTTTAAGTCTTTGTTCATTTTTTTTTTTTAAATTAGCAATGTAACATTATTGTAGATAAATCTCTGGCTGAGAAGGACAAGTTTGGAGTGTTTAGTGTCAGGCCCAGACTGGCCGTTTTAATACACAGCTGCTATGGGATTTGTAAATCTGGTGGGAAAAGGGCCTTGTTCAGAGTAATGGGTCTGAACACAACAATTTTAAAACTGCACTATAGATGAAGATGGCAAATTGTTACAGCCTGAGCTGGGCTATTTCGTCCCCTGTCAAATCATCATCTTAACAGGTGTGACAGAAAAGCAAACTTTAATGGGAGCAAGTGTTACTTTTTTCCTAAATGTAATTTTATAAAATATACAGAGGTTTTCTTCTCAACCGGCTCAGTTGCTCTGACAGAATCTACAAATGTAGAACAATATGGACTCATACTGCGTAAATAAGGAGCATCTCCCAGGTCTGAAGTTCCCCTGAGTGGAAATGCTTTGTCATACACTTATTTTAGTCAATGAGGACTAGGTTAGAAGAGGGCAGAGATTGAAATCAATTTAGGGAATACGTTAACATACAAGATTTCCCTAAGCTTGCATTAAATCAATGATATGCCTATATTAAAGGATTACCTGTACGGGTAAGGAGTTTTCTTTTTATTGGCATGTTGTAAAAGCACCTATTGTTTTGAGAAATCTGCATTTTTATAAATAAATTAAATTAAAGATACACTATAGTGTTAGTATAGTGCTCCTACCCTAGACACACACAGGTTCTCCCCACTCCTTTTAGATTTTACTTGCCTGTTTCCAGCGCTCAGATTCCATTGACGCTACTTGGCTATGCACCTGCTAATAAGTCATCGAGGAGGCATGGCCTTCCCCAGTGATGTTGCAATCTAATACTCCTCATAGACAAACATTGGGGACCTGATGCACATGTGCACACATCTAAGTTATCCCACAGGAAAGCATCGTGCTTTTCTATGAGCATCTGTGTAATATGACAGAGTTTTACAGTGCAGTGGAAGAAGCGTTTCTAGTGACTGTCAGGAAGACAGCCACTAGAGGTAAATTTAACATTGCAATGTAAACTGTGCAGTTTAAAAAACAAAAAAAACAACAGATTTATTTTTCAGGTTTAAAAAGACAGGTCCATTGCACCCAGACCACTTCAATGAGATGAAGTGATCTGGGTGACTAATGTACATTTCAGAAATGTCTCTCTGGCTAACAGAAGTAAGTCTGCAAGAAGCCTCTAACTGGTAATTTCCCTCACACAAACTCAAAGTATGTGTGGAGGGAAAGGGGAAGGCTTGCAAAAGATGCAGACAGAAGATCTGCAGCTTTTGCTAGCTACTTTTAGATATACCCCAAATGGCAACATGCATAAATAAATGCATGCATTTTTACATTGGGGGTATATCTACTAAATAGTGACTTTTTTGTGGAGTGTTCCTTTAACTTAAAAAAAAAAAAGTGAGAAGAACACAGGGAGGGTGAGGGGGGGTGAGAAGAACACGGGGGGAGTGAGAAGAACACGGGGGGAGTGAGAAGAACACGGGGGGAGTGAGAAGAACACGGGGGGAGTGAGAAGAACACGGGGGGAGTGAGAAGAACACGGGGGGAGTGAGAAGAACACGGGGGGAGTGAGAAGAACACGGGGGGAGTGAGAAGAACACGGGGGGAGTGAGAAGAACACGGGGGGAGTGAGAAGAACACGGGGGGAGTGAGAAGAACACGGGGGGAGTGAGAAGAACACGGGGGGAGTGAGAAGAACACGGGGGGGTGAGAAGAACACGGGGGGAGTGAGAAGAACACGGGGGGAGTGAGAAGAACACGGGGGGAGTGAGAAGAACACGGGGGGAGTGAGAAGAACACGGGGGGAGTGAGAAGAACACGGGGAGGGGGGTGAGGAGAAGGGGAGATGAGAAGAACAAATGGAGGGGGGAGGTCGGGAGAACACAGGGAGGGGGTAAGAAGAGAGACCACTAATCAGCAGGGGAGAGCTCTAAGGGACCGAAGGGAGAGCTCTATAGGACAGGGAGCTTTTTCACACTACGCGCACACACAGTGCATCCCTATACATACACAGAAACATACAATGCATTATGCATCCCTACACACACACACAGATACACAACATGCTTCCCTTACACACAGAGAAACACACAATGCATCCATTACACACACACACACACAATGCATCCTTTGCACACATACACAGAAACACACAATGCATCCCTTACACACACATGCAAACACAAACTGCTTCTCTTACATACATACAGAAACACAATGTATCTCTTACACACACTCAATGCACCCCTTACAGACACACACACACACACACACACTGCATCCCTTACATACACAGAAACACACCTTGCATCCCTTATGCATACAAAAACAGATTCACACAATGCATCCCTTACACACAACCAGAAACGCACAATACATCCCTTATACACAAACACACACTGCAGCACCTACACAAACTGGTATCCCTATACACTACATTCCATAAGCACACACATTATAGATCCTTTACAATAACATATAACACATCCCCTACACACTCCACTCCCTGTGATGGAACATGTAGGTGGACATATGGGCGGGCCTTATGGGCATACTCACTGTCAGGCCCTGGGGCCCAGACCTTGAGCTGTGTAAGGGGCTCCAAAAATGGAGCTGCTTCCCGTTCTCCCAGAACATTGAATTTTGTGACCACAGTTACAAACAGTCTCCAGGGATCCTGTTATACACCAACCAGTGGAGCCAAACTGCAGCCAGAGCCCATCACCATCCTCATCTGGTTGTAAGTAGGCAATCTAGTATATTATTAGTAACACTAATCTCTAATTTACTTCACATTAAAGGGACACTATAGTCCCCAGATACACTGCAGCTTAACTAGGTGGTTCTGGTGTCTATAGTCTGTCCCTGCAGGATTTTTAATGTAAACACACACAGTGTGCAGCACTGGCATTAGTTCATATGGCAGATCATATGGTTGGGCATTGTCATGTCACATGGGGGGAGGGGGTAGCGGCAAATTTTTATTTTGCCTCGGGTGGCAAAAATCCTTGCAAAGGCCCTGGGTGCAGTGCCCTTGTCTGTTTAAGACTACAATGGAAAACATTGCAGTTTCAGAGAAACTAATATTTACAGCACAGGATTAAGGCCACCTAACTGAGTTTAACTCCATAAAACGACGATGGACATCCTCCCGCTTTGCACAGATTCAGTGCTTACCTAACTTTAATGCTCGCGGCAGGGAGAGTGCATGTGCATTAGGACCCACCTTTGCCATGATGTCGCAGGGCTGATATTAAGGTAAGTACGGGGGAGAGGGGGAAAATGGAGCTGTGGCGAGTGGGTACTCACCTTGTCGAGTGTGCTATGGAGGCTATAAAACTTGCAGTGACTGGCAACTTTTAAAGTTTGGCTAGAAGTGTACGATTCGAAATTTTAAGCCCTGAATTGATCGGATATGATATACAAATTATATTAAATAAAATTGTAGAGTAGTCATATAAGTTCTTAAATATTTTACAAAGTTAAGCTTTTATTGCCTTAACTTTTTTTTCTCTTTCATGAGGACTCCTGTTAAAATTCATAGCGCTGCAAATTCAGTAGGAAATGCTTCATTGGGTTCTGATGTAGACACAACAGCGAAAAGCGAGCAGAAAAAAAAAATATATAAGTAAAAGCTAAACAAAGTGAAATGATTCTGACAACCTTACACCCAAGAGGTACTAAATGTCTGATTAATACAGAAGCGGAAACACTGTGTGTAGAGTCCAGCAGTGCGTGAAACGCTGTCTTCTCTAAATAGAGAATTTTAAAAATGATGCAGTCAGTTGGAATTGCGAAGTAATTTCTTTCCTAAAATGTCTTGTAATGAAAGGGGCTTAACCATTTGAATAAGTGGTTCAGAAGAGTAAATTACTGATGATATAGCCATCCATGGAGAATCATATTGGGGGTATAATATCTTGCAGGAATTTTCATCTTGGAGGACCAGTGTTCATGTACGATTACATTCATGCAAATCAGAACCACAGCCCCAAAACCACAGGCCCAAAAAGGAGACTGGTCAACAAACCACCAAAAGGAGACTGTTAAAAAAAAAAAAAACTGGCTGTTAAACTGGACAATGAACACAAAGATAGACGTGTTGAAACATTGTAAAACAATGGCACTGCTTTCAATAAAATATATCTAAACGTGTGGTTTATAGCAAGACAGCCTGGAACTCCTTGGAGTTCAGATGTGTGCAGAAGATATCTAATCCTCACTTATTTTAAAACCTTTCTTCTCTTCCCATTTTTTTCTTCCACGCCCATTTCCTCTTTTACAGCCTTTAACACCTTTAAATGCATTTCAGAGCAAAAGCCAAGCCATGAGGTCAAATGAACTGCCTGCAGAGCTCAGAGACAGAATTGTGACCTCAAAAGCACAGTGACCTCCATAATTCTTAAATTGAATAAGTTTGAAACAACCAAGACTCTATCCTGACATTGGGGGATAAGGTCCATTACTGTACCAATCTGGCCTTATGGCAGACTGACCAGATGGAAGCCTCTTTACACCCACCCAAAAGCCAGCTTGAAATTTGTACCTAAATGACTCTCAGAGTCTGAAAAACAAGATTCACTGGATTGATGAAACAAAGATTGAACAGTTTGGCCTCAATTCAAAGTGTAATATCTGGAGGAAACCAGGCATCACACATCACCTGCGCAGGACAATAACCCTAAGCACATAGCCAAGAAAATGCAAGAGTGGTGGCTTAGAGACAACTCTGTGAATGCCGGTGAGTGGCCTAGTCTAATATAAGATCTCTAGAGAGAAATGAAATGGCTGTCCACTGACTGTCACCATCCTACTTGACAGAGCTTGATAGGATTACACACTTGTGCTTGTAATCGCTAGCAAAAGGTGATTCAAGTAATACCGAGTTAAGAATCTGAATAATTATGTCAATGTGATATTCCAGTTTAATATATTTGCAATGGTGTTATTTTTATGTTATCTTATCCTAGATGAACTTCCACTTCTCTGGAAGTTACACAATTTAGTAAGGTACAGCATTTGGTCAGTGTTATCATAAAACAGTGCTGTATGGAATGTATATAATAATGTGATGCAAAAAAAAAAAAAAAAAAAACATGCTTACCGAGGACTCCAGAAAATAGCCAAAATTAAATAAATGGATTGCTTACCAAATACTGTGGGAAGACGCCAGGCAAAAAGATTGCATATTTCAAGCCAACCACACTGGGATTGAAAGGAAGCACTCTGAAGCAAGCATTCTCCGAGACAATAAAATAAACTTTACTGCCAAGCGCACAGCTACACAGGGGAACCAAGCTAGAACCGTACACATTTCGGATGTTACAGCCCTTAAACGACAACGGTCACATGAAAACTATTTTTATTTTATTTTAAAGATAATAATGTATATGGCTGAAGTGTGCAATCACACACTAAAGATAAGAGGTTTTTCTCATTTTGTAAAATATACAAAAAAAAAAAAATCATTAAACCATAAAACATTATGAAAGAATTATATATATATAAAAAAAAAATAGTTTTGATGTGGCAGTTGTCCTTTAATGATAAGGGCCTTAATCATAGAATCCTAAGGCCCAAAACACTTAAGGCTATGTCTTGGCACCCACAGTGTTGCTGTGAATTGTGCATTTTCTTTGAGTGCCAATAAAGTTTCTTGTATTGTCCCAGTGAAAACCTGCTTTGACGTGCTTGTTTTCAAGACTGGCATGGTTTACTTGAAATATAATAATAAGACCACAATCTGTGTTTCAGACTGAACTCATCATACAGTAAATAATCTATAAAACCTTGCGTTATTGACTTGGCTAGTGCCTAGCTCAGACCTCCAAATATGAACCCTGCTCTTCTATGGTTCCAGTGCCAGTGCCCTGACAAGATGCTTATACGGAACGTTGACCATTCCAAATAAGCAGTGACAATTCTGAAACAGATACACCATCAGAGCAACAAAAGGGGCAAGCAACTCAGTCATGATGTCAATTCTGAAAAAGAAGCTAGGCTCAATGCCTACATGACCTGGCAGGTATCACATCCCCAAAGGGTACGTGCAACTTCTTTGGTCTTCATCTGGAGACTTGGTTTAGCTGTATCAAGCAACATTTGCTATTTGGGAATAGCTAAATTAGCCATGTATATGGAGATTTGGCGGATTTCAATGGACACACAGATGGAAGTGTATATACAGTTTAAATAACTGGATATATAGTATAGACAAATGGGTTTAAAGAGCCAAACTGTGCATTCGTCTTCCGTGACCAAAAAAAAAAAAAAAACCCTGACGGGGGTATTGAAAATTACCAAATTTCTGCCGCAGTGGCAATTTACATATTTACTAGAGCAAAATGTCTTTGTAATTCGGTTGGATTGAGTGATTCTGCAGCAATCATCTGGTTGCATTCGGTCTCTGGATTAAAATTGGTGCTTTTGCCAGCCGGCAAATAGTTAAAAAAACAAAACACAACAAAACTTTGTTAGTGCAAGGGTCAAGTAAGTGGTGTCTGTCCAGCACTTTCTAGACCACCATATTACTGTAAGGGGAGGTTTCAAACCTCCCTATGTCTAACTATTAGCATATTAACACTAGCAATGGTGACGGGGCTTGTGAAATAACAGGTGGGTGGACTTTTAAAGAAGTAATGTCCACCCCCTAGTCCCCACCCATGACCACAGGTGGGGAAATGCTATAAAAAAATACAGCGGACGAGGGCTATTATGATGTTAAGGGGGAGGACCAAATGTCCCTGGCCACCACCCACGTATGGCAGGTGGGGCCCTAATATTAATATTAAAGAGGGAGGACCTAATGTCACCCCCACAGGCAGTGGCCCTAATATTACTATTGAAGGAGGTGGGAGAAATAACGTCCCTCTGGCCCCCACCATGGGCAGTGGATTGGAGTCCTCATATCAATGTCAAAGGTGGAGGGAACTATTCTACCTCCCATCCAAGGGCATTGTGTGGGGACTCAACTAAATAATGGCATGGGGGTGTTCCCAATCTCCTAGCTACCCACCAAATTCCCTACCTACTCCTTTCCCCATAATAACAGGAAAAGAGGGGATAAATAGCATGCCCAAGGATGGGGTTTTTCTAGCGGCTGGGTCAATCGCAAGTTTTCAATGTGAAGTAGCAATGCCCCTACCTGACACATGGAGGGTGGGGGCATAAGAAAGGTTTACTTTAAAGGCTTTATTTATTTAGTTTACTTATTTAATGTGGTGGCTGGCTAGGTGTTGCATAACTACCCCCTTGCCTCTAAGGGTTTTTACCTACGTGCCTGCTGGCTTCTAGTGCTGCCAGCGGAAAAATAGTTTCGATTTTTATTTTAAAATTTTTTTTTTTATCTGGGCCAGGGTTTCAAGCATCCAGGCGCAAATGTAATTAATTTGGTCCAGACTTCAGCCATCCGAAGTGTTCTGCATTCTGTAATCTGAAACCTATTCAATTCTGTTCAGGGCCTAAATTACAAAATCCGGATATTGTTAACCCCTTAGTGACCAGATCATTTTAAAATGTTCTTACCATTAAGGACCAGGCCTGTTTTCACATTTCTGCAGTGTTTGTGTTAAGCTGTAATTTTCCTCGTACTCATTTATTGTACCCACACATATTATATACCGTTTTTCTCGCCATTAAATAAATTATAAAATATGATGAAAAAAAAAACAAAAAAAAACTTTTTCTAGCTTTGACCCCCAAAATCTACAACATCTAAAACCGCCAAAAACACCTGTGCTAAATAGTTTCTACATTTTGTCCTGAGTTTAGAAATGTTAACATGTTCTTAGCTTTTTTTGTGTGCAAGTTATAGGGCTATAAGTACAATTATGACATTGCTGATTCAAAATATATATTTTTAAAATGTATCAATAGTGACATTGTAACACTTATCTGTCAAATCTCTGAATCCCACCTCACATGTACTTAATTTTTTTAAATAGACAACCCAGGGTATTCAATATGGGATATGTCCAGTCTTTTTTAGTAGCCACTTAGTCACAAACACTGGCCAAAGTTAGCATTTATATTTGTTTGTGTTAAAAATGCAAAAAACTAATTATAAACGCTAACTTTAGCCAGTGTTTGTGACTAAGTGGCTACTAAAAAAGACTGAATATACCCCATTTGCAATATCTTGGGTTGTCTTATTTTGCAAATGGTATGCAATCATGGGGGTAATTCTCATTCCTGGGCTACCATACGCTATCAAAGGCAACATAACCAATCTGGCAAATGTCAATGTGAAAAAACAGAAAATCAAGCCTTATATTTGACCCTAGAACTTTTAAAAACACTATAAAACCCGTACATGGGGGGTACTGTTATACTCAGGAGACTTAGCTGAACACAAACATTAGCGTTTCAAAACAGTAAAACGTATCACAACAATGATATCATCCGTGAAAGTGCCGTTTGTGTGTGAAAAGCAATCATCGCTGTGATAGGTTTTCCTGTTTTGAAACACTAATATTTGTGTTCAGCGAAAACAGTACCCCCATGTACAGGTTTTAGGGTGTCATGGAAAGTTACAGGGTTAAATACAATGCTAGGAAATTAATTTCTCTGGACTTTCTGCCTGGGTTTTCAGGCAGGTCCTTTAAATTGCAATCAATAAAATTACTTAATTATGCAAAAATATTACATAAATATGCATGTAGAATTAAAAAATATAAATTTTTATATAGTTGAAGTCTACGTGTAGATTTATGAAATTATTTATGTAATTATATATATATATATATAAAATTTCATTCTAAGTGTATTATTTTGAGATACATATATATATATATATCAAAATAGTTAGAATAAAATTACATGTGTATATATATTTTTTAAATTATTTTTACTTTTTTAAATTTTTATTCACCTATTTATATTTTAGAATATATATACATATATATATATATATATATACACACACACACACACACACACACGTGCAATTTAATTAGAAGTGTATTTTTATAATAATATATGTATATATTAATATAAAAATACACTTAGCATATTTATACACACACACAGATTACATATATATATATATATATATATCTATATATATTTATTTATTAACATAATTTTTATTTTTTTATTTTACAGATGCAGGGAGACTGCCTGACAGCCCAGGCAGTCCCCCTCCAGGCAGCACTATAGACACCTATTGCGGCCATGTAATCGCTCTTTCGGTGCGATCACATGGCTTGCGGCGGTCTAATTTGCTGAGAAGGGACGGTCTAAGCTGTCAGGCAGTCCCCTCAGATCGGGAGTAACACCGATCGCTGGCGGGGGATCTGAGGCGATCGGGTAAGCAATAGATTTACCGCGGACGTACCTTAAGGAGTTAAATTGCATGAAGAATATCCATATTTTGCAGTCTATTGGCCCCGTGTGCAGCAGGATGATTTTGCCCCACTTGCTACGGGGCTATTCGGACATTATAAAACAACCCAGTGGGGGGCGGAGTCTAACTGTCAATGGAGTAGGACGTGTGTTCCCTCAGCTCTCTCACCCCGGGCACGAAATCCGCATCCATCAGCCTCCACAAAAGTGCTAAACAGGTGCCAAACTACCCACAACCAAAGATAACACTTACCCTCATGGGGGGAGCAAAAAAGAAAAAGGATTCGACACCATCCGTGGCCACGATGTTCCGGGCAAAGGAAGACAGGCAGCCATCTTGGGCCCAGAGCCAGGGAAACTCCGGTTCAGACTCTGAAGAGAGCGAACACGAGAGCACCCACTCGACACCCCTCACCAAAGAGGACCTGCGGCTAATGCTGAAAGAAACGTCGGCAGACATCAAAGCCTACACCACAGCAGCTCTTGAAAAACAAATTGCAGGCCTCAAAGGCGACATAGAGGCACTGGCCTCACGCACCGGCGACACAGAAAGAGCGCTTAAAGAAACACAAACCCAGGTGCTAGATCACAGCAAAGACATTGGGATGCTGAAAGACAGAATCTTATTTCTAGAAGACGGAATGGAGGATCTAAATAACAGATCTCGCAGGCAAAATATACGCATCAGAGGCCTGGCGGAATCTGTCCTGCCGGAGGCCATACTCCCCACCATCACAGCAATATTCCAGTCCTTACTACCGGACACCCCAGGACCAGACATCTACATCGAAAGAGCCCACAGGGCATTGAGGCCCCCATTCCCTAACTCAAACACACCTAGGGACATCATCGTCAAATTGCTACATTTCCCGGTGAAGGAACAGCTTATGAAAGCAGCGAGAGATCACCCACCAACTTACCAGGGACAACAGCTCCAATTTTACCAGGACTTGGCCCCTTCAACACTAAGAAAACGCCGGGATCTTAAGCCCCTCACTACGGCCCTACTGGAAGCCGGCTGGCGATACACGTGGGGGCACCCCTTCCGAATCACGGTAAAAAAAGGGGATCAAACTTACTCCCTCCACCAAGTCTCTGACATGCGGGACTTCGCGACACATCTGGGATTACAACTACGATACCCGACGACAGACACCCGAATTACCGCAAACGAAAGCCGAAACCGACGAACTGATTCCCGCGTAAACATGGCGCGCACACAGTCAAAGAAGAACGCCTCAACTGCCTCGCAAGATCATCCACAAAAGGACACCTGAACAACAGCGCTTGGTGCGCATAGGACTCCTTCATTTTATTCTACCTGAGCCCAGGCACCCACGCCAAGGACCGGGCACAAGGACTCCATTAATAACTCCAAGATCGGTAGTATCACTGTTATAACATGCTGTTATACCCCAATATGGGGTTAAGGTTTAATGTTCACATATAGTTATGTTTATGCTCAGGCCCACTTCTGACACAACCGAGCCAGTAAGATTGCCACCACAGGGTATACTTAAGGCGGGGGGGTAACGGGGAGAAGATGGTACCACCCCGACTAAATGAGGGGTAACATGCCGGTACAATATTGCTATACACCAACCCTGGGATACTGTTCAACAAGGTTTATACTAAGAACTCCAACTGACACCAATGAATCAATACGGTTGCCACCACAGGGTATACTCAAGGCAATGGATGCCGGAGGGAGGCGGGCAACACCCAGACAACACACTAGATGGCTTACCAGTTAATATACAGCTATACCCCAATACCAGGCTAATATTTATCAAGGCTCAGGTTAATAATTGCGACTGACGCAATCAAACCCATACAGTTGCCACTACCAGGTACACTTAAGGCAAGGGGTGCCGAAAAAGGGTGGACACCACCCCGGCAAAACGCAGGACAACACACCAGAGAAATACTGTCATACCCCAATGTGAGACCACTATACACAAAGGTCTATATTACTGCTCATAATGATCACACTCAAACCAATACGTAAGACACTACAGGGAGCTCTATAGCAAGGGGGTGCCGGGGGGAGAAGGGCACCACCCCGGAGAAACGCAGGGCAGCATACAAACCCCACGAACCAACAGGGGGTTAACCCCCGACACCTGACACGAAGCACCCACTTGCTAGATTTCTAAGGGGTAACATGCATTTCTAAAGTGCAGCTGCACGACAAACACCCAAACTGTAACAGGTTGATGACCCCCACAAAAAAAGGGGAACCCGGGAACCGGGCAGTAGGGACCGTCCACCCCGCCACAGCCTACACAGGACCTAAACACCCACCCTGAACACATGATGCTAGGATGCTAAGAACCTACTATATATGTGATGTTTAAAAGTTTCGATGACATGTTGTTTATGTTTATGTTTACTCTCGTTAAAGTTATGTTACCAATGCTACACCATTACTTCATGAAAACCTGACACCCTGAAGACAGCACACCAGCATGCAAACTGGGACTTACAATGAAAAATAGTCACAGACAGGTTAGTCAGCAAAGCCTACAGGCCATAACTACGAACACACCAAATCGCACCCGACTGCACACACACCCGACAGCCATAGCACGACCACCCACACGAGAGTTCCACCACCATGAGGATAGCAACAAACGTTTATAACCACCACAAACGTAAATCCCAGAACTTATACGCCGACTCAACAAAGACCCCACCCCAGACAGGACAAAAACACACACACAAAAAGCATAACTCCAGAACCCTACCATACAAACAACCCGGAAGACTACCCGGCACCAACACAGCACATAATCATACAACCCGCCACAAACACACCGTACCCGTGGAGATGACACCTCGTGCCCGGGGAAGAGGGGAAGGAGACACACGGTCACACTACCTTCCTCCCCACAAACTCTAACAACCAAACACAACTATCTACACTTGACACACACCAAAACATACAGGCAACAACAAATCCACATACACAAAACTCAAACACCAACAACACCGACCCACACCGCCCACTCGACGCCTGGCAACTGACTGGTAAGACCAGGCCCCACCCAACACCTTCCCCCACCCACCCCATTGGTTCATCCTTCCTAACCCCACACAAACACTCCCCCAAAACAGCGCTTCTCACCCACACCCCACCCTAACCCCCCCCATCCACAACCCACACACCACAACCCAAAACAACCCCCCGCGGACAGATAACCCACACGCTAAGGTCTACTGCAGCACCAACCAGCATGCCAGCCACTCTGACCTGCCTATCAATCAACTGCAAAGGTCTAAACAACCCCTCTAAGAGACACCAACTTATGAGATGGGCAAATAGAACCAAAGCCGACGTACTCCTACTGCAGGAAACGCACTACACTCGAGCCAAACAGTTCCCCCTCCTGAGCCGACACTACAAAGTTAACCACTTTGCCAGCTCTCCGCAAGAGAAACATAACGGGGTAGCCATAGTGCTAAGAAAATCCTGCCCCCTCTCTATACAGAAGACTGTAGCGGACCCTCAAGGCCGATACCTCACAGTTGCAGGGAAGATAGGCACACAATCCTATGCGTTCACCACCCTATACGCGCCAAACGCCCCAACCAACGCATTCTGGCACACAATACAGGCTCACCTAGCCCTCTTTCCCTCTCACCACTCCATAATCGGTGGCGACTTCAACGCCACCCCATCACCAAAAGTAGACCGACGCCGCTCACAAACCTGCAGACAAAATAGACCACCAACAGCGAACGCAGATAAACTACTCTCAGCATTCATTTCACGCACACGCCTCATAGACACATGGAGAGCTCAACACCCCACAGCTCTAGACTACACCTTTTTTTCGCACCCACACCAATCACACTCCCGCATAGACCTCTTTCTCGCATCTCCATCACTAGCACCCATGATCAAAAACACAGCAATAGGCCCCATCACATGGTCTGATCATGCAGACATAACACTAACGCTCAACCTACCCGGAACGGCGAGACCCTGGACGTGGCGCCTAAACCCACTCCTCCTACACAATCCACAAATCAGACAAACTATTGACAAAGCCATAACGGAATACTTCCAAATCAACAAAGGCACAGCAAGCTCCGAAGGTAATCTATGGGCGGCACACAAAGCCGTAATCAGAGGAGCCTTAATTAACCAAGCAACAATACACAAAAAAAAGCAGGTAGCCCATCTCGAACAAACATTACAGACCCTACGAACCCTGGAGGCCAAACACAAAATAGACCCAACACAAGAACTCAACGAACAAATTAAAAAATGCCAGACAGAGATAAAAGAACACATGGCGAAAGACTCAGCCAAAGCGATACTCTGGACAAAACAATTATACTACGACAAAGCTAACAAAGCCGACACACTACTCGCCCGCAGACTCAAAAAAAGAAACGAACACAAACAAATACATAAAATAACAACTTCAAATGGGGACACCACAGAGGACCCAGACAGAATCGCCAGAGTCTTTCAAGAATACTTCAGAACCCTATATGACCACACCCCTGAAACACGACATCACCCAACGCTGACCAAAACACTAATAGACCAATACCTAGCCCAAATACCACTACCCTCCCTAACAACAGAAGCGGCACAGACCCTAGCCAACCCCATAACACCAGAAGAACTCGCAAGAACGATAAAAGAGCTAAAGCCCAACAAAAGCCCAGGTCCAGATGGGTTCACTGGGCTATATTACAAGACATTCGCACCCAATCTGATACCACACCTGTGCACATTATATAACACCATACTACAGGGAGACCATCTACCGAATGAAATGCTACAGGCGAATATATGCCTCCTACCTAAACCCAACAAAACTAATCTCGACCCTGGACATTACCGACCAAT
The DNA here is from genome assembly GCF_036172605.1 of Pelobates fuscus. NCBI lineage: Eukaryota > Metazoa > Chordata > Amphibia > Anura > Pelobatidae > Pelobates > Pelobates fuscus. Next base: position 105,392,698 of record NC_086325.1, read on the forward strand.
CTCACTCCTAAATGTGGATATTAAGATATTCACCAAAATCCTAGCAGACCGCCTAAGCCCCAACCTAACCACACTAATAAACCCAGATCAAGTGGGCTTCATACCGACACGACAGGCAAGTGACAACACGAGACGAACATACAACCTCATCTGGTCAGCCCACAAGACACACACCCCAGCCCTCTTCCTATCACTAGACGCCGAAAAGGCATTTGATAGGCTCCTATGGCCCTTCCTATTCGCCACACTAGAAAAATTTGGACTCCCACAAAAATTCATGAATGCCCTGCACGTGCTTTATGCCTCACCACAAGCACACCTCCTCCTCCCACTCACACGCCCTCCAACCTTCACAATCCATAACGGTACTCGCCAGGGATGCCCACTTTCCCCAGTACTTTTCGCTCTGTCCCTAGAACCACTCCTACAAATCCTCAGACTTCATAGGGACATAAAAGGAATGACGAAACGAGGGGAAGAATACAAAACGGCGGCGTACGCAGACGACCTGCTCCTAACAATTACAGAACCAGTCACATCCCTACCACCACTCTTAGACGCCCTGCATGCCTACGCCAAGGTCTCGGGATATAAACTCAACATTAACAAAACGGAGGTACTACCAATACACATAGACCCCACCACTAAAACAGCTATACACAACATATATCCATTCGACCTTACTCTCAATCACATTAAATACCTGGGTATAACCATCCCGGCAGACCTTTCCCTTTGCTATGACCTGAACTACACACCTACAATTCAAAACATCACCCGCGACATAGATAGATGGCAAGACATGCCGATATCCTGGCTAGGACGGTTGGCGTCTGTCAAGATGAACGCCCTACCGCGACTTTTATACCTATTCCAAACTCTTCCGATCCCAATACGCCCCACAGACTTCAAACAGCTGCAGTCAAAGATCGATAAATTTATATGGGCCAACAGACGCGCTAGAATAAAAAGACAGACCCTATATGTACCCAACAAACAAGGAGGTCTGGGCCTCCCGCACCTCACTCATTATTATCAGGCTGCACAGCTGGCACAAGCACAGAACTGGCACGTTCCACCAGGGGCAAAGAGATGGGTCGACCTGGAACACAATATTTTTGGCAGGGATTTCCCCTCAATGTATATATGGCTGCCCAAACCAGCGAGACCCCCCCTCCCTCAAACATCACCCGCAATCCTAAACACTATTAAGGTATGGGATAAAATCGTACACAAACATGGCCTGACAACCCAAATTTCCCCGCTAACCCCCATACTCCGGAACACTCAATTCCCACCGGGCATGACGCCCAAAGACTTTACCCGCTTCGAAGATAATGACCTCACGAGACTACAACACTTTTACAAAGACGGACGCCCGATTCCATTCGCAGAACTTCCACAAAACACTCCTTTTCGCACCTTCGACATGTTTCGCCACATACAAATAAAAAGCTTTCTAGAAACCCCGACAATAACTCAGGGAGGGACCAGAAAGCAGACACTCTTTGAAAAACAATGCCTACAAACCCCAGCACGTAAAGGCCAAATCTCAGAGATATACTCACACATAATACAACACACCAAAGACGGAGCACTCACGTACGTGTCGGCTTGGGAGAGGGACTTAGGCCCGGCAGAAGACCCATCAGACATTTGGGAAGCTATAGCTACCATCTCAATTTGCGTCAACCATAAAGAGCAGGCTTACAAGACCCTCATGAGGTGGTACCTCACCCCCTTAAGACTCAAGCAGATGGGCAGGTCAGACAACGACTCATGCTGGAAGGGCTGCGGACAGAAGGGAACATACCTTCACATGTGGTGGGAATGCCCCCACACAGCGCAACTATGGCACCAAATTGCTACTATGGTTTCACAGATCTTGCACACTAACATCCCGCTGGACCCATGGATATGGCTCCTGTCCAAACCCCTGGCAGACACACCACGGGCCCAAAACAAACTCATCGCCAAAATAGCTCTGGCCACCAGAAGAGCAATCGCAGAAAAATGGGGTAGCCCAGATACCCCAACAATGGACACAATTAAGCGGAAAATCAAAGACACTATAAAAATGGACGAAATGTCCGCTTTAATCCATGACACTACAAAACACCACAACAAGATCTGGGACCCCTGGTTCTATGAATTCCCAACCCTGCCATAAGAAATAAGAAGGGAACAATCCCCACCCGCTGGCGAAACACACACACCCACCACCACCTTCAAAACACAACCCAACCCACCACTCACAAAACCCCTCTACGGAGAGCGCTTAATTGATAAAGACCTACACCCGAAACCGCAAAGACATTAACCAAGGGCGCACTCACACCGAGCCCACACATAAGAAAGGAAGAGAAAGTGGACTCACGAGGAGGACCACTACACAACAAACACCCTCCCACTAACCAGGGGAGATCAACACAAAAAGACCCATCCCACAGGACACACAATGACACCTCAAAACACCTCGAAACGAAACTCCAACAAGAACCAACACCCACACACACGATCAACCGTCACCACATACGACTACACGCACAACCTTCCAAAAGGCTACAAAAACCCACCACAGACGCAACGACAAGCAAACATCAGACTCACACCCCCCAACCCAATCCCTCCAAAACCCACAGACACTACAGAGAAGTGCTACAACCGAATTGCCTAAGCTAATCCCCCACAAACTCACACACACACCAGATGCCAGACAAACCCGACCCACAAATCAGTAAGAGTATACGACATCAGAGCAAAGACAAAAGGACAAAATATTAGGATATCCAATCCCCCCCCCTTCTTCTTTTCTTTTTGTACCCCACCCCAACCATTAGACAAGGAAAAGACGATACGAAACACATCTGTAACACTGGGCCAATGAACAAACGCCCAAAAACTAACTCTATAAACAATTGTATTGTATTTTGAACAACAAGAACGACCACTGCAAATAATGTATGAAACAAACTGTTACAGACATGTAAAACTGTTAAGCTTGATAAATGGTCATGTTGAAACATACCTGCTCTGTGAAACAGGTACTAATTATGCATCCCCAAGTTTTCTTTTCTGTACCCCAACCCCAAACAACAAAATCTTTCAAAATAAAGAATTTATAAAAAAAAAAAAAACAACCCAGTAAGTCTGCAGCTCATGCCCTGATCACATATAGGTACTTCATTTAAGCACCCTAGTTACAATACACAAACATTGCTACAACACGGATAGCCAGCATCAGCAGCCATTAAGTGCACTCCCTGTGAAATAAATAACATTTTAACTAAATGCAAATAAATACTGCAAACACGTGTACTATAAAAGTGAATAAAGGATGTGAGTCATTCTACAGAGATCACCCAGTAACAACCCAATGTACTGACTACAGAGTGGAAGAGCTGAAGGTATTTTCTGCTTGGGAGCTGGTTTATTTGTCCCCTGTGCTATACTTTACCTCCACCCCCACCCGCTGCATTGAAGTTTGTGAAGTCAGAGCACATCATCTCTGACAGGGAAATGGGCAGTGAAGCTGAAAATTAAAAGTAAAAAAAACTCAACAGTTGCTGATTTTCCAGAGCCTAGAAAAAGATTTTTTTATTTATTTCCATATAGCTCATGGGAGACAGAGAGAAAAAAAGGAAAAAAAAACAAATCAAGAATGAAAGAAAAGAAAAAATTGACATTAAACACATGAATTTCAGCAGCACTGAGAGAGTAAGTGCTTCTGAGATGAAGGTTTTAAAATGACCTTAGTAAATGCTTTAGTATCAGAGTTCAGGGAACGCTGCGCAAAATGGAACTCTATTAACCCATTCCTATTCAGACAGGATGGCTATGTTTGAAGGTTTGTTCGCTGTTAACAAAGCAGTTGATAAAAATGGAGTATATGTGCAAAATAATGGTAATGCTCCAGTGGTCCTGGATTAAGGGTTAACATATCGGATTCAATAGGAATATTGATAAATCCTAGTCAACTGTTGATCCTTGGGGACGTGTTCTAAAGCACTACTTATTTTACATGGAACAAAAATTAAGCATCTTACAGGAGGTAAAGATCCATTTCAAAAGAAAATCTAAAGATTACTACCGTTCGGCTTTAATGAAGCTTGCCAATAGAACTACATGCTAGGCTAGAGCGTGAAGAGATGCCCTCGCAGTATTTAAGCAATGCGGTTTCCGTTTGGTTACAATGTAGATATGGTGTATGAAGGTGCAAACAGTCTAGGGTCCTAATTAATAAATTAATCAATAGTTATTGGTGAGGGGAATCTGCTGTCCCTCCTTGTAGCCAAATGGGACATTTGTTATAAAAAAGTTTCATCTGTAGCAGCATTTATTGACAAAAATAAAATGTTTAAAAAGGTAAACTTAGTCCTACGCGTTTCGTTTCGAGGAGGAAAAGGAAAATCTCAGTTAGCCCCCTGGCTCTATCGGGGGAGGCACCCTACAGGTGACTATTAATGTACATTTTGTGAGTGTGCAATCTCAGCGTGTCATATCTTGTTTTACTAAATGATACTACACTATGTTTTTATATTTTATTTTAGGTATACAGCTGTATCCCATATTTTGTTACAGTACATTTTTCTGTGAGGTACCCATCTGGGAGGGTCACCTTGGGAAGCTATTTTTACAAGTTAAGTTATATTTAGCATTTTCTTTTTGTATCTTTAAATAAAACTTAGTTGGCATGAAAAATAAATATATTAAGCACAAACCAAAAACACAAGCAACATTTAGTTGATTAGCTTTGATGTATATTATTCATGACCAGATCCTAATCCACCCCTCCCAACATGTGTCTTTGATGCACGCATCGGCAGACTGTAGTTCTTGCCCCGGATGAGTAGAAACACAAAACTTTGGCACGTTTTGGACACAGAAACGTAAGAAAAGTTGGTTTGGTCTACTGCACCACAAAAATCTTTTTAGAAAAATTTAAAATTGCAATTGGTACGTATTAGTACCCAGAAAGAAGACAATTGCAGAGTCTAGAGTGGCTGCTTCATTGGGTCTTTTACAGAAGCACCTGTGCTCTATTAATGTTCCATCTATACTCTATTAAGGTGCCTAAAGAGCTGCCTATGATACACCCAGATCCTTATGTGCAGGTGGGCATGCAATTATGGTCTGAAGCCGTTGATAAACTCACTAAAACCACAGAATGGTTCACAGGATTGTAACACAAAAACATCCACATTTCTCGATTAGCTTGGTAGAAGTAAGTTTGTATGGTAACCAAAGTTAACTTCACAGGTTTCAAAAATAAATCAGAACACTATTCATCACACACACACACACATATATATATATATATATATATGGACTGTCTTTCTGGCACTAACCTCAGACCATTGAAGAGCTGCTTAGACTTGTCCAGCAGGTAGCAGAAATCAGTCACTGTCTTCCTTTCCACCTGTGGGATGTCATCATCATTAACGACAGACATTGCTTCTCCTTATACTGCACTCTGCCCTGACAAAGCAAAAAAGAAAGCATTAAAAACGTGCAAATACACATTAAACCTTAATATCAGTCAGCTCCAGGACAGAGATTAAAAATAGTGTGGAGTCATATTTAAGTGTACTTTTCAGACATCTCAAAACATATTTGTTATATAAAGTAAACATGATCTCCTCGTACAGCAGGCAGGAACTGGCAAGAAATATGTAAGTATTCAATTTATAAGGCTACTTAAAATCACCTCTCTCAGCAAACAAATATGGGGATTTAGTTTTACCATATCACCATATTGAGCTAAGCTCACCACTACTCCACTGTACCCCGAAATTGGTGGGTCCTACACTAATTCCAACATGGTAGACAAATTAAACAGTGCTAGCGCTATATCAGCTAAAGTGTATTTAATCTGTTGTAAGAGCATTGTGAATGTGTATGTATATATATATATATATATATACACACACATACACATTCACAATGCTCTTACAACAGATTAAATACATATATACACACACACACAGTTGTGTTCAAACGTTTGCATACTCTGGCAGGAAGTGTGACATTTTGGCATTGATTTTGAAAATATGACTGATCATGCAAAAGAAAAATGTCTGTTATTGAAGGATAGTGATCATATGAAGCCATTTATTATTACATAGTTGTTTGGCTCCTTTTTAAATCATAATGATAACAAATCACCCAAATGGCCCTGATCATACTTTTACATACCCTTGAATATTTGACCTTGCTACAGACACACAAGGTGACACACACTGGTTAAAATGGCAATTAAAGGTTAATTCCCCACACCTGTGGCTTTTTATTTTGCAATTAGTGTCTGTGTAAAAATAGTCAATGGGTTTGTTAGCTCTCACGTGGGCGCACTGAGCTGGCTGGATACTGAGCCATGGGGAGCAGAAAAGAACTGACAAAAGACCTGCGTAACAAGGTAATGGAACTTTATAAAGATGGAAAAGGGTATAAGAAAATATCCAAAGCCTTGAAAATGCCAGTCAGTACTGTTCAATCACTTATTAAGAAGTGGAAATTCAATGATCTCTTGACACCAAGGCAAGGTTAGGTAGACCAAGAAAGGTTTCAGCCACAACTTCCAGAAGAATTGTTCGGGATACAAAGAAAAACCCACACGTAACCTCAGGAGAAATATAGGCTGCTCTGGAAAAAAAAAAAAAAAAAGACTGTGTGGTTGTTTCAAGAAGCACAATATAACAATACCTGAAAAAAATGAGCTGCATGGTCGAGGTGCCAGAAAGAAGCCTTTATTGCGCCAATACCACAAAAAAGCCCGGCACACTGTAATTTGCAGTGAAAATAAGCGGTATGTTTGGAGAGGGGTCAACAAGGCCTATAGTGAAAAGAATACCATCCCCACTGTGCATGGTGGTAGCCCACTGATGTGGGGGTGTGTGAGCTATAAAGGCACAGGAGATCTTGTGAAAACTGATGGCAAGATGAATGCAGTAGGTTATTAGAAAATACTGGCAGACTATTTGCATTCTTCAGCACAAAGGCTGCGCGTGGGACGCTCTTGGACTTTACAGCATGACAATGACTTTAAGCACAAGGCCAAGGTTCTGGAGTGGCAATCAAAGTCTCCTGACCTTAATATCTTCAAGCCACTCTGAGATCTGAAATGTGCGGTTAATGCAAGATGACCAAAGACTTTGCATGACCTGGAGGCATTTTGCCAAGACAAATGGGCAGCTATACCACCTGCAAGAATTGGGGGCCTTATACACAACTATTACAAAAGACTGCACACTGTCATTGATGCTAAAGGGGACAATAATACACAGTATTAAGAACTAAGGGTATGCAGACTTTTGAACAGGGGTTATTTCATTTTTTTCTTTGTTGCCATGTTTTGTTTTATGATTGTGCCATTCTGTTATAACCTACAGTTGCATGTGAATCCCATAAGAAATAAAAGAAATGTGTTTTGCCTGCTCACTCATGTTTTCTTTAAAACAAAATGGTACATATATTACCTATTCTCCAAGGGTATGCAAACTTTTGAGCACAACGGTACATACATACATACATATACATATATATATATATATATATATATATATATTTGTGCCCGAGAAAATGTAAGCCAAACAAACCTTAAAACACATGTAACTTCAATAATAAAATAGTCGGTTGAGGTGTGCTGACACCGAAGAGTGGTTAGGCCTGTAATAAAGAGGGCCCACCTGTAGGAATAAGTATGAATAAAAGGGGGTGAGGCAGGAGGGGAACCAGGTAATATAGTAATATATGCCAAATAACCCCTCCTACAATTTCACACACATATATAAAACAAAATGAATGTGATAAACACAATTCATAAAAATTCTAATACAAAACACTCCTCACTTACTGATCGGGTTCCGTTTCCAACTACGGTTGTAGAACGAATTGGTCGGTAAGTGAAGAGTTATGGGATTACCTGCTCTGCTGCGTTCTTCTATGTTCGGGGAAATGTCCCTGAACATAGACTAATACAACAGAGCAGGGAATCCCTCTAATCTATGTTTGGGGAAATTTCCCATTACATAGATTTAAGGGATTCCCTGCTCTGGTGCGCATGTCTGGTGCGCATGTCTGTGTTCAGGGACATTTCCCCAAACATAGATGAACGCAGCAGAGCAGGGAATCCCTCTAATTCCCACGACGGCTCGCACTTACAACCCGAGAGAGATCTGGTCGTAAGTGCGAACCGTCGTAAAGCAGGTAGGTCGCAAAACGAAGACCACCTGTATTTCTTTGTCTCCCAAGTTGGAATTAGTGTAGGAGCCTCCAATATTGGGGTATTGTGACGTAGTGTTGGGTTTAACACAATATGGTCATATGCTTAAACATTATCCCCATATTTGTTTGCAGAGATAGGTGATTTTAAATAACCTTGTAAAATGTTAAACTGTATTTTTATGTGCTCACCGTTCCCTAATCTGTATTTTGTATAAACATCCCAAAACTACCTAGTTAAGTATCCAACTACAAGCACCATATGGGAAAGGTATTCACATTTCCTGCTGTGGGTCAGATGCAACCATTGCAAGTTTCTGAATGGTATCTGAACCTAGCTGAAAATTCTACATTATTGGTATCCTTTTTAAAGCTCCAACATATTTTGCAGAAATATAGATGGATATAAAAAGCAACATATGGCACTGTGTATGGATACAGAAAATGTATCCCATTCTCTACTGTGGTTTTTATTTTATTTTTAAACTGATAATATGAAACATGGGATGAATTGCTAGCACAGCAGTTTGTTAACGAGTTTGATGCTCAGTGACATGTAAATATACACATTTTTATATTATTTGTTGTGATATAATGCTTTAGAGACAGACTACATGTTATAGGAATACAGATTGACAAACATGCCACTAGAATGAAAAAAATATATTTGTATGTAAGCAACAATGGCAACACCTAGTCAAGTGCAATTACGTGGATAAAGTATTGCTGCCATCACTTGCAGTCTGTATACTAGAGTGTGCAAACTACATTGGAGTATGTGGTTTGGTATAAATTGTGTGTTCGGCTGAAGTCCATATCTCTGGAGCGTCATGCGTATGTAACATTGAGCAAACTTCTACAGGATGCCTAAACATGTTTAGATGCTTCAGCATTAAAGGGACACTATAGTTCCCAGAACTACTAAGGCTTATTGTATTTATTCTAATGAGTATAATTATTCCCTCCAGGCCTTTTGCAATAAACAATGTATTTTTAGAGAAAATGCAGTGTTTACATTACAGCCTAGGGATAACTCAACTTGCCACTCCTCAGATGGCGGCTAGAGGTGCTTCCTGTGGTAGTGCTGCACAGTTTGACTGCCATTCAGTGTCTCCACCCTATGCATGGAGACACTGAACTTTCCTTATAGAGATGCATTGATGCTGATTGCCTAGGGCTGTGTTTGACTTGTGCTGGCTCTGCACCTGATTTACCTCCTTGACAAGCTCAGCCAATCCTATGGGAAAGCATTGTGATTGGCTCAGAACACTACTTCTGATTAGGTCAGCCAAGTAGGTAGATCAGGGGCAGAAGCAGCAACTGCATACTTGAATAAAAGTAAGATTTTACTATATTTAGGTGGGCAAGAAGGGGTTAGGGTTGCTAGATGGTTGTTTTAACAACATAGGGTCAGGAATACATGTTAGTGTTCCTGACCCTACAGTGTTCCTTTAAGGGTTTCGCCTGTGGCACCAATAAAGAGGTGGAGAGAGTCCCACTGGGACTCCTGATAGGCCAGAGTCGGTTTGTATCTGGCAGCCTTGAGTGTCGTGCAAAGGCACCTCGAAGGCCATAAGTTGCTGACCCTTGGTCTGGTGCCTCAGTCTAATCAGACATCAGCTCTAAAGAACAGGTATGGCACAGTACCAAAGCAGTGAACACAATGTCTGGTCTTTTTGATGGTATCGCTCTTTAATCCACCATTGTAGACATTTCTGTAAGTCTGTCCCAGGAGGAACTCGACTGTAAACCAGAGGAACTACAAAAAGAGAGAGTCTGGAAAGGAAAGGCAACAGTTCATTACTTTCTCTAGCTAGTGTGCACTGTCTTGCTGCATCTTCCCTACCTTGGCTAAGTCCATCTTGATCTGGTTTTGAATTGCCTCATCCAGTGGAGACCGTAACATCATCTGTAACCACTTCTACAAATTACTCACCTACTGCCATTGTTGTTACCATCAACCCCACCATCACTCCCAACACCATTTATATTAGCATTAGTCAACCTAGTGCTAGTGCAGGGCTAAATAAGTTTGTTTGGAATCTAGGAGTCAGCTTAAAAAGTTAGGAGCCCATTTTTTGTTTTTTGTTTTTTAAACGAGCAAAGTTTAATTTACATTGAGAAATATGCAATTCTTAAAGGGTTACTATAGTCACCAGAACCACTACAGATTAACATAGTTGTTCTGATGCCTTTAGCCTGTCCCAGTAGCCTTTTCAAACAAAAGGCAGTGTTTACATTGCTGTCTATTAAGACCTCTAGTGACAGAGTGCAGCACCTATGTTCAGCGTCTCCATTCTCTGCATGGTGTTGCTGAATGTTACCCATAGAGAATATGTTGAACATCCTCCCAATGCTTTCCTATAAGAAAGCATTGGCTTAGCTAAGATCATAACGATTAACGGCACGTCGTGGGGGGAAAAGGTAAGTAAACATCTCCCATGTGATCGGAGGGGGGAAAAGTACCTCGACACACACACACACACACACACACACACTTTGACATTTTCTTACACACTCATAAATTTACATTTTTCATTTTAATCCACTCAGCCTCCCTACCTTTGGGAGAGCTGAGTGGATCTTTCCCTGGGATCCAGTGGGGCTGCTCTCTCTCCCTGCAGTGGGGCTCCTCTCTGCTCCCTGTCGTGATGCTGCGGCCGGAGTGACGTCATATTCCAGCTCCCGGTATCACTCAGATAACTGCTCCCTTGCTTGCTGCCTCAGCCGACCACCTCGATGCTCCCCACGGCGGGCATCCTTGGGCTACAATGCTCCCTGAGCCAGCTGCCTCCATGCAACCCAGGGCAGGCGGCCGGCTCCATTGTTTGCCCAGCCGGCTGCTTAAGCTAAAGGGCTAACAAATCCCAGGCACCAGAGTGGAATTTCTAGTTGCCATGGCGACCTGGCATCTGAGAATTGTTAAGCCATGTGCTAGTGTACAGGCTAGTTTTGCTAGAGCTTCCCCTGCCGTCAATTCAAATCCACCCATATCTTCTGCATCTGCAAGGCAAAGGATTGAGGCTAGCGCATTGCATTTGAGTCACAATTTGGAACCATTTTGAGTGATTTGCAAAGTGCAAATTGTGCATCAAGGAAGTGAGAAATAGAGAAATAAACAAAAACTTACCTAGTGTCCAGCACCGAGTTCTACCTGAAGCATTCCCTGCCCAATCTTTTGTCATGCTGTGTCATCCATTTTCCCATACATCATTGTTGGACATCTGACGCATGCATGGGTTTGTAGATTGTATTGCATGCATGGGAAGCGCCATGACCAGTGGAAGTAGTGACAGTGGTCTGGACTAATAGAGTTATAAAGCATCTGGCAGTGCCAAAAAATGGAGTAATTCAATCTTAGCAGGCAAAGAGGCTTGGATAAAGAGACGGACCAAGCCAGTGAGAAAATTAAATGGCGACAAGGTGAAATTTTTGCACATAATTTATATTAGGCAACCGCAAAAAAAGTGAGGATTACTCTGTAAGTGCAGCGTTTCAAGCAAAAATGTTGCATGTGCAGATTACTACCACCAAGACCACTTCTAAAAGCAGCAGTCGTCATGGTGGCTGGAGTGACCCTCTCTGCACACAATGTAAAAGCAAAGCAAGTCACATAAAATGTCCTATAATCTGACCAGTCTGCTAAAAATGGTCAGGAATAAGGAGACTTTTCCTTATTTCCAACAATAAATGTGTGTTTAAAGAGTCACTTCCAATCATTATAATCACTACAGCTCACTTTAGTGGTTATAATTCCAGGAGTACTATAGCCTGGCAAAGGTTGCCTCCTAACCTGGGCCCCTATCGTGTCTGAGGCTTTATGTTGCTGCAGAAGCTGAAAGTCACTCTCCAAGAACCATGATTACTACAAAACCCTGAAGTGTTCATAGTGCTTAGAGCAAGGCTCGACAAATCCCAGGCGCTCGGTCGCCATGGCGCCTAGGAATTTTTCCTTGGTGCCTGTGATATGCAAGCCCCTTACCTCCGATGCGGGCGGCATGCTGGGTGATCGTGCAGGGCAGGCGGCTGGCTGCGCAAATAGGGAGCTGTGATGTCTCTGCTCTGCTGCCCTGACATCATATTCCGGCCCAGGTCTCATTAAGCTGCGTGCAGGGAAGCAGAGCAGAGACATTACAGCTACCTATTTTCAATTCGCGCAGCCAGCCGCCTGCCCTGCACGACCACCCAGCATGCCGCCTGCCTCCATAATACTCCAACTTGCCGCCTGCCTGAATGATCCCCTAGCATGCCACCCGCCTGCACAATCCCCTGGCTGGTCGCCCACAGGTATGTGTGTGTGTGTCTGTCATGGTCTATGCGTGTGTGTGTCTGTCATGGCCTATGCATGTGTGTGTGTCGGTCTGTCATGATGTGTGTGTGTCGGTCTGTCATGATGTGTGTGTTTAGGTTACCAGACCTCTTCCGTTCGCAAGGGAATGGTGTTTTTACTCACCTTTTTTTTTTTTCCCCCACGCCGTGCTGGTCTCCCCTCGACTGGCCCGGCCTCTGTAGCTGAGATTATCAAGCTTGATGATCTCAGCCAATCCAAAGTTTTGCCATAGGATTGGCTGCAAAATGCTGCAACAATGAGCATCTCCTCATAGAGATGCACTGAATCAATGCATCTCTATTGGGAACATTCAGCAGCACCATGTAGACACAGGAAGCACCTCTAGTGACCGTCTGAGTGACTGTCTAGAGGTGTCACTAGGAAGCAATTTTCTCTGAAAAGTCAGTGTTTATATTGAAAAGCCTGCAGGGAGAGGCTATAGACACCAGAACCACTACATTAAAGGGATTCTTCAGTGCCAGGAAAACATTTGTTTTCCTGGCACTGCAGGACCCTCTAGTGCCCCTCTCCCTCCCTCCCACCCCCCCATCCCAAGTTGCTGAAGGTGTTAAAACCCCTTCAGTGGCTTACCGGAGTCCAGCACCGATGTCCTTTGGCGCTGGTCAGGCTCCGCCTACACTCGGCGGGGGAGACATACAGCAAATGTATACAGCGTGGCAATGCCCGCGCACGAGACATCATAGGAAAGCATCGAATAATGCTTTCAATGCTTTCCTATGGGGATTTCCTCGACGCTGGAAGTCCTCACATAGCGTGAGGACGTCCAGCGTCGGTTTAAAACACTTTTCTGAAAACTGCAATAATTACACTGGCAGGGTTAAGAGTAGTGGGAGTTGGCACCCAGACCACTCCAATGGGCAGAAGTGGTCTGGGTGCCTGGAGTATCCCTTTAAGCTGTAGTGGTCCTGGTGACTATCGTGTCATTGTAAGAATTGTATTTTAAAATGTGGCTTCTTACTTTTTTAGCTGGCTCCTAGATTCAAAGCAAATTTGTCAAGCCCTGGCTTAGAGTAGCCATTTAAGTGTCATTTTCGTCAAGAGTAGATCCGTTATCTTTCACACATCTTTTGCTTCCAAAAATTGACTGCCATCCTCTACTATCTCAAAACATATTTGCCCTAGGAGAAAAAGATCTTTATGATTTATTGTGGCATTTCTGATTTTTGCATGACATTTGGCTAATGCAATTTTTCTGTTTTTGTTTTTAAATAAACAAAATGAATGATTAACTTTTTATATACATAATAATTTAAAGGACACTGCTGAAATCTTTGGCACCAGTGAACCTGCAAGCCCTTTCTAGCTGATCAAAGCCACCCTATCTGGACCAGCAGCAGAGAGCTTCACCTGCTATCAGACTCCTCACTGCTGGCAAGAAAAATTGCACATGGAGTTAAAATGCCTTTGCAGAATGCAAGGCAATGAAAGTAAGAAGTTCTAGTAACAGGTTTCTGAATATCTGTAAAGCAGTCAGTTGATTGGCGTGTGCTGAGCTCGCACTGTGCTTTCAGGAGAACTGTAGGCGTAAATAAAAAGTGCAAGACTGTTGGGAAATTCTGACACTTGCAGTGTTGCGGTGTAATTAAATTCTCACGTCCAACACATTAATAAGTTCATAAGCAAGGAAACCCGGCGGCTGGAATTTAAAGCTGCTGAGTAGCTGTGAAATGACGGAATGCAAGAGGATGGTACTGAACCAACTAATGTATGTAGATAATTAATAATTACAGTTAAAATACGTGTGTATACTTCCGTCCATGACAGGTATCTCTGAAATACATACTATGTGCAAGACTGGGAAAATTACATTTACAGAGGTCAGCCTCTCTGTGTGTCTGAGACCTTCACCATCAGGGGGAGCATTAAAAAGAGAGATCATTAAATATTCTGTGCAAACACATTTCAATACGATAAGCAAGCACTAATTACATTCTATAAAGACAATCATTGCGTGTAATCTTTACAAGGAATAAATGTTTAGAGGGGCAATCATGTCAAGGTGTTCTTTTCCCATGTGATGATTTAAAAAAAAATAATAATTTGTGCCTTCCTCCAATCATACAGACATTTAATGCCATTAACAATGTGACATACTACATCATGGTACACAGCCCATGTGATTTGTTTTCGTGTGTAGCGTTTCGCACAGGAAAATTCCAGAAGGCAATGTGTGATTTCTACAGCAAACCCGGTGACAAACCGAGAACCGGGCCACTGTTTACATGTACAGGTAAGGGTGCTATTAATAATTTCCTATGATGGGTGAGTCAGCATTTAACACAAATGCACATACATATATACATATATATATATATATATATATATATATATATATATATATATATATATATATATATATATATATATATATATATTAAAACACAGAAAACTAGGGAAATAAACACATTTTTAAAAAACATGGAAAAGGTGTACTACAGTGTTTCTGTTAAAAAAAAAAAAAAAAAAGAGAGACAATCAAAATAATGTTGATTAATATATCCTCTGATGTATTTTTTTTTTTTGCCCCATATACGAGAGGTAATTGTCCCAAACATGACTGACAGATTGCAATAGCCAAGTCACTGGGAAATGTACGCAATCAAAATCACTGAACATTTGGCATAGCATGTGGTTTCATTTCCTTGTTCTGGTCAAAAAAACCTTTATCTAGATGTTTTCACTGGCCATTGTAGGAAACACAACGTGTTATATAGAAGTACACCTCTAACAGACGTATACTAATTTTCATCGATCTTTGCCTGATAACACACCCAGCAAGTCCCCTACGTTCTTTTTTTTTTTTTTAATTTGTATTTTATTGAGTTATTCTCAGCATTATATAACTTTTCCAATATATGTATTGTAACGGATCACCTGGCACCCCGACCGGGCACCTCCGTTAATGGATGCTCCTAGCGCTTCCTGAGGACTCCAAGCACTCTGGCAGACACCACAATCACCGAATCCGAGAAACCTTTTAAATTCTCCCAAGCATATCAATGCTGTAGACCATTGAATAGGAACCATACGAATAGGCTTGTACTCCTAGCAGTCAACTGGAACAGCACTCAATAAATCCTTCCCCCCAATAATGAGACGACACATCACTTTGAGGGTAAAACAGGAACTCTGGACTGGCTCATCCAGCCTGGCTTTTATTTCCAACTCACACATACAGGCCACACCCAGGGGGAGGCATAAAAGAACCAATGACATAGATGTTACCTCCCACACATCCCCTCCCCTTAGTGTGACACATAATCCCATTATGCATACAGTGTAAAATATACTTTTACACAACTTTCATAACTTTAAAACCATACATCACATTTACATAAAAATACATATCCACAATCAATCCATTCAGGGGAACAACATATTAAAAAATGGCATGGATCAGACCAGGGGTTTAAAAGTTACTAAAAGTATCTTTTGTTCCTTTCTGGCTGGCAGAAAAACATCCCCACAATGCACCCTGGTTTCCTCCCTTCTGCCCTGGAGTTAATTGGAGAAGTAATCCAATTACCCAGGACTAAAGGCAGACTCCATTAACCACATGGTTGCAAAACGACATAAAACACTTTAAAATACATAAAGTCACATTTACACATAACACACAGACATTTCACCTATCCCCAGATAGCTGGGATCTGCACGCACAAAACTACCGAATAGCGCGCAGATCCTACTCACACAGTACAATTGCCATGGAGCTAAAGTCTTTCCCATAGTCTTTCATTATATGAATAGGCTCCATGGTATGGCTATCTGGGGTATCACATTCCCATAAAGTCTGGTCCATAGTCCAAAGGCAAGAGGCGGGCAATCAGCCCCCTCCAAGGACACGTGGCGAGGTCGGTTTCGCCACACTTCTCCCCTTTACCCCCCAGACTAACAGGGTACTTGACCTCCTGCCGGTCAGTGCCCTTGTTAGTCCAGCAGCCCACCCACAAGACAGAAACAGCAGAGCAGCCCACCCACAATAAAGAGTTACTACACCTGGGTGAGGGAGAATCTTGTCCAGGTTCAGGTGCCTCACCACGGCTGTGTGGGGGACTGGTAGGCTGCCTTGGTAGGTTGCTGAGGGGGCAGAGACCAGCGGTACTCTGTCCTGTTGCCAGCACTACCACGGGAGTAGTCTGGTTGGAGCCTGGTTGCTGGAGACCGACTGTCTCCCCTTTAAATACACCGCTCTGCTGCTGGAGACCGACTGTCTCCCCTTGAGTTACACCGCTCTGCTGCTGGAGACAGACTGTCTCCCCTTTAAATACACCGCTCTGCTGCTGGAGACCGACTGTCTCCCCTTGAGTTACACAACTCTGCTGCTGGAGACCGACTGTCTCCCCTTTAGTTACACAGCTCTGCTGCTGGAGACAGACTGTCTCCCCTTTGGCTAAACAGCCCTGTTGTGGGGTGGCAGGACCGACCGTCCCTACCCCCTGTGCTGGAAGTGCAGAGACCACGGTCCCATCTGCACAGGTGTGGGGCTTACAGTCTCCCCCTGGTACATTAAGCTGCCGCTGGGGAGAGGTGGTAACCAGCTCCTCTCCCATTAGAACACTCTGCCGCTGGGGAATGGAGACTGGGCTCTCTATTCCCTGTACATTAATAATCTGCCGCTGGGGAGAGGTGGTAACAATCTCCTCTCCCATACATACTTCCAGTTTCTGCGGAGGGAGACCGACTGTCTCTCCTCCCAGCACAGAGTCCTGCTGTTGGGGAAAGGGGGCTGGGCTCTCCATTCCCTGCTGGATACTCTGCCGCTGGGGAATGGAGACTGGGCTCCCAATTCCCAACAAATCACACTGCCGCTGGGGAGCGAGGATGGCCCCTTCAGCTCCCTGTAACTTGGGCACAGAGACCACGGTCCCATCTGCGCTGGTGTGGGGCGTACGGTCTCCCCTTGGTGGGTTAGGCTGCCGCTGGAGAGAGGGTGTAACAAGCTCCTCTCTCTGAACTGTAACCTGCCGCTGGGGAGCAAGGATGGCCCCTTCAGCTCCCTGTAACTTGGGCGCAGAGACCACGGTCCCATCTGCGCTGGTGTGGGGCGTACGGTCTCCCCTTGGTGGGTTAGGCTGCCGCTGGAGAGAGGGTGTAACAAGCTCCTCTCTCTGAACTGTAACCTGCCGCTGGGGAGCAAGGATGGCCCCTTCAGCTCCCTGTAACTTGGGCGCAGAGACCACGGTCCCATCTGCGCTGGTGAGGGGCTTACTATCTCCCCTTGGTGTGCTAAGCTGCCGCTGGGGAGAGGGGGTAACAAACTCCTCTCCCTTACACACTTTCAGCCGCTGGGGAGAGGGGATAACTGGCTCCTCTCCCTGAACCGTAGACTGCCGCTGGGGAGGAAGGACGACACCTTCAGCTGCTTTTTTGTCTGCTAGACCCTGCAGATACGCTGCCGCTACTTTCCTTGTGCTCTGTATGTATTTCTCCTCCGGGGGTTCTGGTCCAAAGAAAGCCAGCAGCATTTTCATCATAGCGTCAAACTCCTGTTGACTGTAACTGGGCGCCATGCTTGCCCTGCCGACGTTGCTTCTTTTGTAGATAGGGGCGCTGTACGGGTACTAGCGTTGCCCTCCCTTTGTAATCCAAACGAACTGTGTCTCCGAGCTGCTTTACCTCACACTAGGACGCCATCCCACCGCTTGCCACCAATGTAACGGATCACCTGGCACCCCGACCGGGCACCTCCGTTAATGGATGCTCCTAGCGCTTCCTGAGGACTCCAAGCACTCTGGCAGACACCACAATCACCGAATCCGAGAAACCTTTTAAATTCTCCCAAGCATATCAATGCTGTAGACCATTGAATAGGAACCATACGAATAGGCTTGTACTCCTAGCAGTCAACTGGAACAGCACTCAATAAATCCTTCCCCCCAATAATGAGACGACACATCACTTTGAGGGTAAAACAGGAACTCTGGACTGGCTCATCCAGCCTGGCTTTTATTTCCAACTCACACATACAGGCCACACCCAGGGGGAGGCATAAAAGAACCAATGACATAGATGTTACCTCCCACACATCCCCTCCCCTTAGTGTGACACATAATCCCATTATGCATACAGTGTAAAATATACTTTTACACAACTTTCATAACTTTAAAACCATACATCACATTTACATAAAAATACATATCCACAATCAATCCATTCAGGGGAACAACATATTAAAAAATGGCATGAATCCGACCAGGGGTTTAAAAGTTACTAAAAGTATCTTTTGTTCCTTTCTGGCTGGCAGAAAAACATCCCCACAATGCACCCTGGTTTCCTCCCTTCTGCCCTGGAGTTAATTGGAGAAGTAATCCAATTACCCAGGACTAAAGGCAGACTCCATTAACCACATGGTTGCAAAACGACATAAAACACTTTAAAATACATAAAGTCACATTTACACATAACACACAGACATTTCACCTATCCCCAGATAGCTGGGATCTGCACGCACAAAACTACCGAATAGCGCGCAGATCCTACTCACACAGTACAATTGCCATGGAGCTAAAGTCTTTCCCATAGTCTTTCATTATATGAATAGGCTCCATGGTATGGCTATCTGGGGTATCACATTCCCATAAAGTCTGGTCCATAGTCCAAAGGCAAGAGGCGGGCAATCAGCCCCCTCCAAGGACACGTGGCGAGGTCGGTTTCGCCACATGTATTGTAAGAAGATCAAAAGGGGAAACAAACAATAATAAATATTCAAGGACAGAAGGGTGCAAATGTGCATATTTGTCCTGTGCATATGTCAGAGTCTTCCTCTCAAAGGTGGTTGCCAGAGGTCGCCGTAGTGTTAGGCCCCTGTGGGCCACAGGTATGTAGGAGCCGCCTGGTGTCAGTGGATTGATGTTAGGCCAGTGAGGGTAGGGGCGAGTGTCCAAGCCCCTATCCCGGCTTCTGCTTCTTGGTGGTAAGTTTTGTTAAGCTTTTAAAGACTCTCTTGGGGTTGTCTCCACAGACTGCCTTGCTTAGTGAGGTTGGTGTATCCTCCAGTTGCGCCTGAGGTGCCAGGTTTAACTTCTGCAGGAATTGGTTGGGGTCGTCTCGGGACGTGAGCGTGAAGCTCTCACCCCCCTTCTCCGCCAGTATTGATCCCTCTGTGCCCCACCGGTACCTGATAGACGAGTCCCGTAGTCTCCTGGCCACTGGTGCTAGCCTTTTTCTCTCTACTAGAGCCGAGAATGGGATATCAGCAAAAATCGATATTCTGTGGCCTTCATGTGGCACTGTTCCCATCTCTCTGGAGCGCTGCAGTATTTCGGATTTCACCACTATGTCCCTAGTCACCGCTATGACGTCTCTGGGTGCGTCCTTAGGTGCTGCTGCAGCTTTCCTCACTCTGAACACTGAAGTGATCGGCTGAGAATCAGTGTCGCTTTCGACGCCCATAGCTGTCAGCATATTGCGGACCCACAGCAGTAGCTTTGTGTTTTCGACTGACTCCGGGATGCCCCTAAGTCGCAGGTTTTTCCTCCTGTGTCGGACTTCCATGGTGGTCACCACACTATGTAGTTGCTGTACCTGTGAGGTGAGTTCTGTTAGCCTACGATCTGTAGCCTGAGACTTCTCCTCCCTAACGGTCTCTCTTCGTTCCAGTTCCCGCACTTTTTGGTGGACTACCCCCATTTCGGCCTGTACTTCTTGCAGGTCCTGCTTCCATACTTTCCTAAGGTCGATTAGGAGGCGTTTGATGTCACCTTTGGTTGAGGGTGACTCGTCTTCTTCAGACCCCGACACTATGGAAGCCTCCTCCGAGGAGGGAGGGGGTGAGGTTGCTGCCTCAGCCTGCGAGGCGTCTGACTCCTCCGTGTCATATCGGGCCTCGGGCGCCATCTTGGGCGGCTGTTGCGGCCTCGGCCGCTCGAAAGAGAGCCGTATATCCGGCTGTCTAGCCGGTTCTAGTCGATGAGGCTTTTTATTTTTGCGCCCCATGGTCTCTGCTTGGGGGTTCTCTATCTTTCTGTTGATTTTCTTCTTTTTTGTCGTTGGCTTGAGTCTCTATTCCCTGGGCCGGTACGGAGCTCACAGGGAAGACGTCCGCTCAGCTTCGTGGTCGGCCACGCCCCCCCTACGTTCTTTTAACAGGTTGCATCAATGAAAACATAACCAGTAGTGACTGAAAAGTAACTTAACAGTATTTGATTTGAATGCTGGTCACTAAACAGTTCGAGAGGTAGCAGAGCAGGGAGATGACAGCAGGCCTACTCCAGGAAACTGATCCACTCCAGCTCTCCAAAAGGTAGTGAGGCTCGGTGGACACATTAAAACTAAACAAATAATTTGCGAGTGAGCGTTGCAATATTAGTGTGTGTGTCTGTCTGTCAGTGAATGTGTGTATGTATGTGAGAGGGAGAAGAGGAGAGAGATGACCGCAGCCCCACGGGACCACAAGGAAACTAATCCACTCCAGCTCTCCAAAGGGTAGGGTTGGGTAGACACATTATAACAAAACAAATAATTTGTGAGTGAATATGAGTGTTGCAATATCAGTGTGTATCTGTCAGTGAGAGTGTATGTCTCTGTCAGTAAGTGTATATGCTTAGTGACCTGCCCCCCTACAATATAATGGGAAAGATGTTTTACTCCCCCTTTTTTCCACGCCATCACTGGCCCCACCTCCATGGCTGAGATAGTCAATCTTGACAATCTCAGCCAATCCAATGCTTTTCTAAAATGCCACGCTGCACGAATGAACTTCTCATAGAGATGCATTGATGTGGAGCATTAATGTAGGTGCTGCACGCTGTGCAGGAAGGATCTCGAGAGGCTATCTGCGTAACGGTCACTAGAGGTGTTACTATGCAGCAATGTAAACACTGACTTTTTCTGAAAAGGCCATGTTTACATTGAAAAGAGTGCAGGGGCAAGATGTAGACCTCAGAACATACAGTAAAGATATAGTGGTTCTGGTGACTCTAGTGTCCTTTTAAGAATTGCATTGAGGTTTAAAAACCTGGCTCTTTAGGGGGATGAGCTTGACTGTGAAGCCGAACAGACGTGCTCTGTGAGAGCTCCTGAGTCTGATACTGACAATCGGGGTCTGATCTCGGGCCACTTTAATCAATTTGGACTCAATCCAAACATATCCTGTTAATACCGTACACAAGCATTTCTGATACTGGATCGCCCGAACAGAGGCTTGCGGCCAATCTGAGCTGTAGAGAGGCTGCCGCTCTCAGATCCTTGAAGCAACTACCTTACACAGCTTCCTGCCCTTTGGACCGGTGGGGGTTATCCCAGTCCCCACTGACCAGCTCTACATACCTCTGCTGATTTCAAACACCAGCACAAGCCTTGACCGCTGCGGACCACTACAAGATGGTGGACGCACAGTCCCTTTGCATGCATGAATATCTGAAGGTCCAACACAGCGCAACAGAGCATGCACTTATGCTCATGAATGAGCTAGTTGATGGATTCTGGGCATGATTAGAAAATCTCACCTCCTTGCAGCACCGACTCAATCTCAGGACAGAGAACAGAGTGGAGAGAGGCAGGAGTTGCAGGGGCCCCCCGGACACCACCTCATAACAAGCAGTACAGGTCTCCCAACTTGGGCCTACCTGGGCTGAAGGCCAGATGGGGTGAATCCCCGATGCATCATCCACATACGCAGATAAACCAGAACTGTGTGCGGTGACAGTCCATCCGGTGCATCTGCCGTACCCAGAGAGGGAAGAACTTGGACTCAAATAAGAGCTCCCGAGTTTGTGGAAACAGGATGAAAGTCCTCATAATGGCTTGGGGCAGGGGGGATGTCTCAACTGACTACGGTCTCACAGTGACACTCATCTACATCTCCCTACCTTTGAGCCAGGGCATCGGCTAATATGGGACTTTCCAGCACAAACTGAATATAGGACACCACCTTATTACCTGCCAGAATGTTCACCGACACTGCCCCATGTTGATTGGCTATTAATGTGTACTCACTACACCTTTTTTTTATTTTTATCTCTGGATTTGTTCTTTGCTTACTTTCACCTTGTGCTGTCCCCGCATTGAGACGAAGTGGGGGCGTCAGTGGTATTACTATGCTGTACATCTAGCCTGCTGCATAGCACATTTAACCGGATAGTTCAGATATTATGGATTAGCCTAGTTAATTAATCTGGGCCTATACCTTGTTTTATTCTGCAGCATCTACTTATCGAGTACTATCTTGAAATAGCTCCCGCTTTACCTTGTTGTTTATTTTAAAAATAAATAAAACAGTGCAGTTATCTCTCATATTACTGTTGTATTCATGTATTAGCGTATATAATTTTGTGACATGCTTACACACGTTTGTTAACCTATGCACTGCAAAAATAAAGAATTATAATGCCCCTCCCTTCCCCCAAAAAACCTTTTTTCGCTGGCTCCTAGTTTCCAGGCACATTTGTCAAGCAGTGTATTAGGGAGTATGGATACTTGCTTTGTAAAAATGTGCCACTATGTAGTATGTTATATCTGTTAGGAACATCTCAAAATACTCAAATAATGCCAGTGCCAGTAACAAGTTTAGTTCTCAATCAGCTTTCTTTACCCCTTTTTCTTGAGTTGGTTTAAGAAATTAAACTATATCTACAATTGTGCTCGTGTAATCTTAATAATGGTAAATATTAAAGTGGTCGTTATTTATCATTATTGGATACGGACCATAGATAGGGATTCTGCAGGTCCAATAAATCCTGCAGAACTCATATCTCTAGCACAAGTTAACATAACATACTGAACACAAATAAATCTCTCTTTAATTTCAGCTTGATTTAATCCCATACAGGCCAGAGAAATATAGATATTTAGTATGATCATTAAAACAAAAATGATCCATATAAATAAATGGACTATAGCCTGATCCAATCAGTATTATCTATATAAATGCTTCTACTCACTTGCTTACCATTGGTGCGTAAAAATGCTGCCCTAGTGAACGTGCCTTGTACTTCCCACACGCCCGTTCCATTTTATTTTTGTCTTCCTTAGCCTTTGCTGCTTGTCCAACAAGTAACAGTAAAATCCACAAATTTGTAGTCTTTGACATGATAGAAAGTGTCTGATGATGGGAGACGAAGCTGCATATAGTGCTGCACGGTCTATACCCAGATATATGCTTTGTAGGAGATGGAATGCAACATTGAGACATTTACGTCTGGCTAGAAGCATAGGGCTTCACATTTTGAACTCTATCCATATATTAGTATGAATATGGAATTCCATTTGGAACACTCACTTAGAATAAAGCATGCCTGAGTTAGTTGTAGAATGGGGAAAATAGACAAAAGTTTTATATTCTATGCGGCTATGTTACTGTATGTTGTCCATACTGTGAGTGATAAATAAATAAGTCTAACAAGAATAAGGGTAAACAAGATAAATGTGATGGAAAATTTTAATTAGGAGCCCACATAAAATATAAATGAGCTTTCTTTACTAACCATCAGTATGTTTGGCAGCTCTGTAAAATTGGATTTGTGTTTGTCAACGTTAGAAAAGATATGCCTTTGAGGAAGAGGATTTTTTTTATTCAGATATTTTCAAGGTCAATGGAAAGAGGTCCTCTAAGGGGAACATGCATCAACCCACAGGCTGTACAGCTGGGTATTTGACCATTCCTAAAACGTGTTGAAATGTTTTACTTGCGAAAAGAAAAAAAGAAAATTCCAAAACCACCTATAATATTTATATTTAACAGGGCACAGATTTTTGTCTCAGTCAGACACCAATTTTTACTGGTTTCTGTTTACCCACTAATTTACTTTCATATGCGATTCCTGAACTTCTAAACCGTGGCAAGTGTTATATGATCTTTATTTTCTCACAGGTTCAGTTGTTTTAGTTGTGTGAAAGGACCACTAAAGTCACCTCGCCTGTTTCATTTCAATGAAGTGGTCTGGGTGCAGTGGACCTGTCATTTTAACCCCGCAATAGGGTTTAATACACCTCTAGTGGCGGTCTTCCATAGATCTGTTGCTCTTACAACAGGTGAATTAAATACACTTTAGTTCATTTAGCACTAGCAGTCATTAATTTCTCTCCCCCTTTAAAATGAGTTTAGAACCAACCGATATTAGGGTACTGTGACGTAGTGATGGCCATATGGTGGAACTGAATCCCCTTATTTGTTTGCTAAGATATGTGATTTTAAGTAGCCTTGTTTGTGCGCTGTTCCTTAATCTGTCTTTTGTAAACAATTTGGTCTCTACAGCAGCACCATTGCTGACAAATGCAGGTTCCGTGTGTGGCTCCAATTCCCCTTTTTTCCTAACAATTGAATCCATGTGACAGCTATAGCATCTCTACTTGATGATTTGCTAAAAAGGTCAAATCACTAGAGCCTCAGGACACCAATCTGTTAACTTGCCACTCTCACCAGCAATCAATACGGGATGTGAGTAATCAAAAGAAAACTATAATATGTAAAGCCAATAGTGGGCGACGGATACGGTTTGAATGCAAGCTCATAGCAGCGTGAGGGATAAGTTGATTTAGTGCAGCACTCCTTTGGATTCAAGGGGATCGAAGAATTATTTGCTAATACACAGCCCTTCTGAACACCCAACCACATCAGAAAATGCAGGCTTCTAGAGGCGTAATTCACTGGATGTGAAAATTAAAATATATGGACAACTAAATGAAGCATATACAGACTGAATGAAAATGCTATAAAAATTGTTTTGTTTTAAAAGGTACATATTGGAGGGATGAGTAATTATCATTAATTATAGAGTGGTATCGCTAGATACAATAGATGAGGTTTATTTTAAAACGTCTGTCACCTTCTAGTATTTCACAAATATATATTCTTTATGAAATACTGATCAAGACTGAAATTCAGTGAAATTTCATTGAAATTCCAACACAATCTAAAGATATTAGAAGAGACTAATTTGTCTTATGATAAATCAGAGGTTGACAAAAAGCGGAGCTCCGCCTTCAACTTTGTCCAATCCAAGCAGCCGTCACAATATATGGCTGTGGGATTCGGACATCGACCACAGTGCTATAGTGCTGCATGTGTGAGATTAGAGTACTGAGGTGAGGACAGCAGGATGAAGATGGCAATGGCTGTGAGTGACAACTTGAGTAAAATTTACCTTCCCCTAAAACCAGTGTCAGCAGTACCACACAGAATCTGTCACTTTCAGGGATCATTGTTAAAAATGCAAAGACACCGAGGGGCGGGGCCGGGCCGCCGACCTGGACGGTCGCAAGTCAGAGCGGCTCCGGCAAAACAACGAAAAACACGCTAAAATCCTGTATATTCTTCACCTAAAGCGAACCGACAGCACCGATGCCCAGTGCCGCGGTACAGATGGACCTGGGGAGAGGCTGGCTCGCTGAGCTACAGTCCCCCAGGGGAGAGAAACGCGGCGCCGTAACCCGGGCCTTCTCCGGCGGTGAGCGAGGCAGACGGCCGCTGCCTCGCTATCCTGCACCACAGAGCCCGGCCAAAAGCACTGATCGGCTCAGACCCGGCTCCGTTCCCCCCCCTATGGACCGGGGGGGTGATCCCGGTCCTCACCCGGTGACCATAAGCGAGATCCTGCATCTGAGGCCGGGGAACCTGATCGCTGCCTTCAAGATGGCGGGCGCCACATGCGCCGACTGCATGAAGGTAAAACCCCCTCCTAGTGTCCTCTACCCACAAAACGGCTCCTAAGAGAAGATCCCGCTACACAGGGAAGCAGAAATGGTCATACTAATCCCTGCAACCACACATGCCACCAACGCAAGCAATAGGAGCTTTGAGGGTGCGGGTAACAGCAGCGGCACCACGGAGATAGGTCACCAAGCATCGACCACTCCAGTCCGGGGTGACATCTGCCCAGCAAGACACCTCTGCTAACAACCCAACCCTGTACCCGCTTCCAACTCGGCCTTTGACGGGATACTCCGGAGAGCTACAAATCTCCACGGATACCCCCAGAGCCTGCACATGGCGGACACCTACCTGCAGATGACCTGGAGCGGCAAGCCCACCCTGCTCAAGCTACACCCCGGAGGACCGCAGTGAACAAGCAGAACAACACTCCGACAAACCCGAGTCCTGCTCTGAAGGACGCTTGCATACCACTACACAGACACCACAGAGCAGGCATCGGGGTAAAATTGGACTGCCCCTCTTTGTGAAGTCTTGGACTCACTGGGATGCCAACTCTCTCCCACGGAGGCGGCTCGGGGAACCCCGACCCACCAGGGTGACAATCACACTTTCTCCAGCTACTACTATAATGCATAACATGTCTGTAAGTGACAGCCTCACTAGCATGGTTTATCTAACCTAACATTGTTTCATAGCGACTACCTAATCCTAATAATATGAGTAAAGTTGTTGTCCGAGCTTAACAATTCAATGACAATCTACTACATATATTACTAAACCTAGAAGCACCTAGGAATGTCATATGCATGCCTAGAATGTAACAAAAGTTGCTGTTTCATGTTAAAAAAAAAAAAATATGTGCTGTATCAAAATGCCACTCAATTGAAATGCCATGAATATGCCTGCAGTTGCTGTCGTGGCCCTGCACGCTTGTCTGTAACTTATATGCACATGCAAAAATAAAGAATTAAAAAAAAAAAATGCAAAGACACCTGAAAGTGACAGATCTACTTTAACCCATTAAGGACCAAACTTCTGGAATAAAAAGGACTCATGACATGTCACACATGTCATGTGTCCTTAAGGGGTTAAAGCACTTTTATTTTTATTTTTTTAGCGGTAAAAGTTTACAGAAAATAAAAACAAAAATCCAGATTGTTGTCAGTAAATAATGAGCTAGTCTATTTGAATCACACATTCTACAGCAGAAACATTCAGAATTCATAGTATTCCATTTAGGAACTCTGGATTTTCTTGGTGAGCTCTATGTATATATATATATATATATATATATATATATATATATATATATGACAAGTCATTCACAGGTTCTTGTGAACAGTGAAAAATGTTGAGAGAAAGTTTTGCATTGGTTTAACTGCTCCACCCAGTTTCAGTGTAATTTTTCCACCTACCATCAAAGGATGTTCATATTGCTGGAAAAAATGTTTTACCCAGAACCGGGGAGACCGCACTGTCAATCTAGTGGACCCAAAACTACTACAATGACACGTAGTGATTATGATGCTCGGAAAATGACTTTAAAATTGACCGGCCACTTGTGAAGTTTTTTTAAATGTTCTATAATATACAGATACTCGACACGTCCGCAAGCATTTCCAATTCAGCAAATTCTATTTACTCTCAAAAAATAACCTGCACTGCAACAGACATTTTACAACGAATATATTTTTGTCTGCTGGCCTAGACTTATGAACATGCCTTGACCACTATTTTGTTACCTCAAGAATACAGAAGTGACTTTGTCATAAGATTCCAAGACATGACTGATGGCAGTGGGATTCTCAACATATGCACAAATCTTTATAGCCACTGCTATGGTATTGGCCACCAATAATTAATAACTGTTGTCAATTTAATAGCTTGTATGTAGATTTGCTGGTTTAAGTTTAAAGAGGCATTAAAGCTACTGTCACTTTTTTTTTTGATACTTAAATTTTTTTATTGTTTTGTAAAACATCAGGGCAAGTGTGTATAGGGTACAGAAAATGAAAAAGAGGAGGGGGGGGGGGTGAGGGGGGAACGACATAAGTTTTCATGGGAGCATGCAATATTCCATATGACATGTTTCGTTCGTACATACATCAATTACAATACATTTCTACTGTATATTGGTCTGTCGTCCTTGCTGTGTCGTTTTGGAACTTTCCTATGCAGGGAGTAACCTCGTCGTGAAGGTAAGGTTCATGAGGGGGGAGGGGGGAGTAAACAGGGTCATTAACATTGATTGTCACACTATAACTCTTTGTGTTCTTATTTGTTTAACCAAAAAGCATTGGTATAATTGTGAGAGCATCTGACAGTGCGGAAACATACTGTCACCTATTTCTTTCTCAGTATCGATACCTCTTTCGACCCTTTTCATGTAGGACCGAGTAGTGCTTGGTTGTGGAATCGAAACCCTAGTTGTCTTTATATATGTATTGATATTGTTGGGGTTACGCGGGTAAAAGTAGAGGTAAAAGTTGGGGCACTAGGCTCCATCTCTATAATTCGGGGGTGGGGGCTGGTTCCTGTCCAAGAGGATCTAGGTGTGTGGTTTTTGGTAGTGTTTGGTATACATGTTTGCCCATGGTTTCCATGTATCTTGAAGTGTTTGGTGTTGTGTCTGTGAAGTTACTGACATGCATTCATATATGTAGTATTGTTGGATTTTATCCATCAATTGTTGTTTGGTGGGGCAAGTGGGTTTTTTCCACTCTAATGCTATGAGATTTCTCGCAGCCATTATGGTGAGTATCACCACTTGTTTGATAGGCTTTGCTAGAGAGAAGGGGAGTAGTAAAAACAAACAAATTGATGGGCTGAGAGTAAGGTTGTCAACCTTAAAGGATTGGAGGATATCTTGTACATGCTGCCAAAGTGGTGTTAGGAGTGGGCAGTCCCACCAAATATGTAGCATCGTGCCTTCTGCTTTTGCACATCTCCAGCAAGCTGCTGGTACTGTGGGGTAGATCTTATGAAGTCTGCTGGGCGTCAGATACCACCTGAAAACCAGTTTTTTATGTGCTTCTACGTGTGAATGACAGTTGGTAAGACCTTTGAACGCATTAAGAGATCTCATCCAAGTGTCTCCAGTAGGAGAGCCTTTGTACTCTGTTTGCCACTGTCTTTCGAAAGGGAAGGGGTAGTTTGTCTGCTATGTCCAATAGTAAGTTGTAACATATAGATAACGACTTAGGTTTTGTTGGAGTCAGCCAGCATCGGTCATATATGAGGTCGATCGAGTGAGGGTCGTGTAGTGCAATGTCTGATTGTGTAAGTACATGTTGGGTGGTGATGCTTTTAAAGTTGGAGATATTAGAAGACGGCCGAGTTCGCTAGTCCATATTTTCGTTGGAGGTCTGGGAAAGGCATGAGCTGGTGGTTGTTGAACGTATCCCCTATGTGTTTAACACCTTGTTTTCTCCATGTGTTCATTGTCTGTGCTGGGGTTAGTGAGCTTAGTGCCGATATCGGTGCTCTGGGATGGAATTTGTTAGCTACTGCCCTAGTGTGGTGTAAATTGTCCCAATTTTTGATGGTAAGGGCTGAGGTATGATACAGGTGGGGTGTGTGTGGTCTCATCTGCTTCGGTGTCCACAGGATTGGTAGTAGTGATTTTCCCGGTGCAGTGGCGTGTTCCATGTCTACCCATTGGAAGGTACCCCTGGGGGAGTGAAGTTTGATTGCGGCTTCCAAGAAAGACGCTTTGTGGTATTTGGACACATCTGGGAATCCTAGACCCCCTTGATCTGTGCGCTTCTGGAGAAGTGACATAGCTAAGCGTGGTTTAGAGTTTCCCATATGTAGGAGGATAGTATGGTTTGGAGGTGTTTATAGAATATCGGCTTGACATAGATCGGTAACATCCTAAATTTGTATAACATTTTTGGTAAAAGTATAATTTTCACGGTATTTATTCTGCCTAACCAAGAGAGTTTCACTGCTTTCCATTGTTGGATGTGTGTTTTACACAGTGGTATTAATGGTTTAAGGTTAAGGACAAATGCGTCTGTGGGGGAGGGTCCAAGCTTTACACCCAAGTAAGTGAGGTCAGTCTGCTGTCACTTTTTTGATCCGTTATCTGCCTCCCCAACTTTTTAGGGCTACTCTCTAATCTTCGTGCTCTTATTGCTCTGCTTCCTCGAGCACAGTTTAGTGATGCTGGGGCCGGAGTAAAGTCATATTCCAGATCTCAGCATCAGTAAACAGTGCCCGAGGGAGCAGAGCAAGAACTGCAGGAAGACTACTGCTGCGTCGCTGCCTCCTTTCTCCCTCGTCCGTCCGCCGCCTTGTTCAGTCGGCCGGCAGCCACCGCTGAACAGGCTGACAAACAGCCAGGCACCAGGACAGAATTCCTAATCACCATCTTACAGAAGCGCAACATTTACAGCTTAATTTAGCAGATAAAGGTACACTGAGTTTCCTCCAGCTGTTGTCAAACTATTTTAAGACAGTTTGAACAGCATTGTTTTTGGGGGTTTTTTGTCAAGCACTCAAAGCCGGGAGCCCCTCTTCAGCCACTAAGAATAATGAGGAATACAAATTACTCATTATGTGTACAAATTTGGAGGGCAATGAGACTGCGCGTGCCGGGGTGGTTTAGCAGGGTGGTTGTTTGCAGATATCTTGAAAACATAATGGAAAAAAATAATCCACTGTTAAATGAAAAAAAGCTGCAGGGAATAGCTTGATCCTTTTTCAGCATCTCTTTTAAAGCATAAAGAAAAGGCAGCTTTCACTTGCACAGTACTGCCACTAGCACTGCCATTGAAAGCAACTGATGCATTCTCGGCAGGACTGCACAATGCAATCCTATAAAGAATTTAGCACAAGCATGTTCTGTGTTTCTTACATTTGCACAGTACATTGCTGGCTGTCCGTAAAAATCTGAAAAAAAGAGGAGAGCAGATCGTGTTGATGCTTTAATACAATTTTTGATATTTTTAAAATAAACTAGATGAACGGCCAGATCATGTTTTTACAAGTTAAAATTAGAAGACATCAGCAAAATATCTGATAGCTTAAAAACAAAAAAACAAGAACCTTAGAGGGTTACTCCAAGCTACATGGCCACTTTAGTAACTTTAAGTGGTTATGGTGCCTGGAGTCTGTATGTGCAGCGTTTTGCTATGGAAGGCTGCACATACAATACTTTGCTGCCAGAGGTGTAACTCCACCTCAAGCAGTATCCTTTGGCATCATTAACCAGTTAAGAAGTGGAGTTCTAGACTGGTTAATGTCAAGATTGTGCATATACCTATACAGAGAATGTCCTTCATTGGCTGAGAAATCAGCTGAATCTCTAAATCAATAGAAATCAAGGGAATTGGCATACGGTTTCAGCAGCTTTTTTAAAAAAGCGAATCTAAATACCGTATATACTCTAGTATAAGTAGTTTTTCGGGACATTTTTTGTGCTGAAAAATCCCAACTCGACTTATACTCGAGTCAATGTCTGTATTATGGCAACTTACATTGCCATAATACAGACAAGGACCGCCGGGCTCATTACAAGCCCGGCGGTCCTGTTGGGGGCTGGCAGGAAGCCATTACTTACCTTTACAGCAGCTCCTGTCAGCTCCCTTCTCCTCCAGTGTAAGTCTCACGAGAGCCGCGGGGTCAGAGCGTTGCCACGGGTTACCGTGGCAACGCTCCGCGCGGCCACGAGACTTACAGTGGGAGCTGACAGGGGAGCTGACCGGACCGGAGGAGAGAAAAGGGAGCTGACAGGAGCTATTGTAAAAGTAAGTAACAGCATCTTGCCAGCCCCCCTCCTACACAGCCCATTAATTTGCTAGCACTGTATTCAACAGCTTTCAGCGCACTAATTCCCCGCGGATGTATCAGGTACGTCCGCGGTCCTTAAGGACCGTTTTTGGTCAGATGTACCCGATACGTCCTTGGTCACTAAGGGGTTAAATTTGTGCGGGACTCTGACATAGAATACCTCATTGGGGCAGCAAAGGGATCTCCCTCCATGACCTTTGAAGGAGGTCAACTCACCCTCTACCAAGATTTATCCAGACAGACCATTCTATGGAGACATTCTTTTTGGCGGGTTACTCAATTACCTTAAGAACACAAAGTTTCAAATAAGTGAGGTCCCCAAAGACTTCTGGCTAAAAAAAACAAAACAAAAAAAAAAACAGCAAAGTCCATGTGACGATACAGACTAATATCGTCCGTGGGTACTTCCACTAACTTGTACAGCTGATCAATATACTAAGTGTTATGACCTGGGCTTGGAGTCCCTTTATCCACCAGCATTCACATTAAAGCAGAACTTGGATAGTTACAGCAAGGAAAGTGACAACCAGCTTCTATCTTGTCACAAACAGCAACAATCTTTATTTTCAAACAGCAACTGTCAGGTAGATATATCAGCATGGGAGAAGGCTCTGTATCTTGTGTCATGTTACACATTAAAGTCTCTTTTTGTCACAGTCTACTTTATCACACAGCTCTCAGAATTTCCTATCCTATTCTAGTCATTTGGGCTACTGGTAGAGTCAATACCAGCAGTGTTTTACCACACATTGTCTGTGGATGAGATAACACCATTTGTGCCCAGACATGTTCCGTACAGCAAACCACCACCTGAGAAGACTTGAGGACTTTTTCATTCTAATTTAAGTTCCTTAATAATTTCCCTGTAGTTTATCCTACTCTGGCTCAGTAGGCAAAAAAAAAAAAAATGTATATTGCATACCGCTTAGTTCCCTTCATTTACGTGCTGTATATTATTAGGTTCACATTTGGCTCCCATTTCGCATGTTACTCTAGCACAGCATTTCCCAATAGGTGTTCCGTAATGATTTGACCATCGGGTGGCCCATGCACTTAGGGCCACCCAATGGGTATCGCTGAACAGGGGCTCAGTCAGGCCCCGCGGCCGTTTAGCAGTGCTACCGGGCCCCTGTAGAGTGGGATGCTGGGAGGAACTGGCAGCGTGTCACTTGCTCCCAGACATAGAACGCACCAGCTGGAGGAAGAGAGGGAGCAACGAGGAGTGAGTAGCACACCAACATTAACCAGCAGCACTCTAAGCAAGTCACCCTCCTGCTGAAAAAAGTAACCTAACAGGAGGGCAACTGCAAATGTAAACATGACGTGTATGTATATATGTATCTGTGTGTCAAGGTGTGTATCAGTGTGTGTGTGTGTGTGTCAAGGTGTGCATGTGTCGCTGTGTGTATCTGTGTGTCAGTCTGTATGTCAGTGTATTTATCTGAGTGTGTGTATGTGCCATTGTGTGTGTGTGTGTATCTGAGTCAAGGTGTGCATTTGTCACTGTGTGTGTGTGTGTGTGTGTAAGTGTGTATGCGTCTGTGTGTCAAGATGTGCATGTGTCACTGTGTGTATCTGTGTAACAGTAGATCTGTCAGTGTGTGTGTATGTATGTGCCAGTGTGTGTATCCGGCAGTGTGTGTAAGTGCCAGTGTGTGTATCTGTGTATGTATGTGCCAGTGTATCTGTCAGTGTGTGTATCGAAGTGCGTATGTGTATGTATCGGAGTGTGTGTATATCCTTGCACGCGTGTATGCAAGTGTGTCACTGTATCTATCAGTGTGTTTATCTGCCAGTGGGGAGATACCACAATGTTGGTGCACTAAGTCAAAGGGTTCCACAGGAAAAATTAATTGGGAACCCCTGCTCTAGCAGAAATTTCCTGAACGACTTTTTTTTTATTGTACGCACTAGAAGCATACAGTTACATATTTGGAGGATTTATATTTGTATTATGTATATTTTTTTTATAATTGTGTTATTTTTGGCCTTTATTTTCAAACCACAAAATCATTCAATCTGCTGATTTTACCACGTCTTGACATATAGTTTACATAAAAAATTTTAAAAGGGTAATTCTGAAGAAGTGCATTCAATCATGGTACTGTTATAGTTTGCCACTTTTGCAATAAGTCCATTCGTGACATTCTATCCCTCCTAGATTTTCCACAGTCAACTGTAAGTGGTTTTACTGGAAAGTGAAACAGTTTAGGAACAGCAGACACTTTGTGGGAACAGTTTGGGGAAGGCTCTTTTCGATTCCTGCATGACTGTGTCCCAGTGCACAAAGCAAGGTCCAAAAAGACATGGTTGGAGGAGTTTTGTGTGTAAGACTTTGACTGGCCTGCAGAGCCCTGACCTCAATCCTATGGAACACCTTTGGGATGAACAGGAACGGAGAATGCGAGCCAGGTCTTCTCATCCAACATCAGTGCCTGACCTCACATTTGCTCGACTGGATGAATAAGCAAATATTCCCACAAAAACACTCCAAAATCCAAAAGTGGAAGCTGTTATAGTTGCAAAAGAGGACAAACTACATATTAAGGTTTATGTATTTAGAATGCAATGTCATAAAAGTACCTGTTGGTGTAATGGTCAGTATTTCAATACTTGTGTTCATATAGTGTAATTTTAAATTTTTTAACACAAAGAACATTTCATTTATAGTGTCTATTTAACAAACACTCGGCATGTCCTTTTTATTGTTAGAGAAGATTAAGAATGTTTTAATAAAAGTGTGACGAAAAAAAAGTAAATTTTTAGATATAAATGAACTGCTTTTGATCAGTAATATGAATTTCTTTGTTGAGAAATACAAGTATCCATTACAAACTTTGACAATATGATCCTTTTAGAATTTAATTCCTGTATTTTCTCGTGTTAAAATAAAATGCAATGTATGTCACTATCAGATATCTGTAATATTAGATATGTAATGATTTGCTATTGACCTTTATGGAATAAAAAGCCGATCAGGCATGTGCATTGCAATAACCCAATAATGAGAAACACAAGGACAAATGCTGTATTTAAAAGTCATTTTGATAACAAGATCAATAAGCATAAAGATAGATTTCAGAATTTAATATATCTGTATTGCTGTAGTTTATCATATTCACATTGAAACTCACTGAGTTTGAAGCTCATTGAAGCAAATATTTCTGGAAACTGTTAAACAATAATAAAGTTAAAAGGAGTAACTATGGATTAAACAAGACTAACAAATTTTATTAATTAACATATTATCCAATTTACCCATTAAAAAAAGAAAAAGAAAAACGACAAAGTATCAAACAACCTGTAGAATGATGCATTGCTTATAGAGTCTGTCTGCAGTCACGTGTAGAAACTTCAATCAGGAGTATCTCATTCTGGTCAATGAGGTCTATTATAAACCCATAAACAAATGCTCAGTCCCCTGGGATACGTAGTTTATCCCCTCCCCCCACTGCAGTTTTGCTAATCACATAGGATAACCCATAAAGGGACTTGTGGTTTTGAAAAATGGGTTATGCGCAATATCTGAAACAAGATTTAACAGAAATACCGTATTTTTCGCTCCATAAGACGCACCTCACCATAAGACGCACCTAGTTTTTAGAGGAAGAAACCCAGAAAAAAAATATTCTGATCAAACTGTCCCATAGTGTTTCTTAATATTTTTTTTCTCCCCTGTCCCATAGTGTCCCCCCCTTCCATAGTCTTCTCCTCTCTCCCACAGACTTCATCTCCCCCCCTCCCCACAGACTTCATCTCCCCCCCTCCCCACAGACTTCCATCTGCCCCCCCTCCCCAGACTTCCATCTGCCCCCCTCCCCACAGACTTCCATCTGCCCCCCTCCCCACAGACTTCCATCTGCCCCCCTCCCCACAGACTTCCATCTGCCCCCCTCCCCACAGACTTCCATCTGCCCCCCTCCCCACAGACTTCCATCTGCCCCCCTCCCCACAGACTTCCATCTCCCCCCCTCCCCACAGACTTCCATCTCCCCCCCTTCCCCACAGACTTCCATCTCCCCCCCTTCCCCACAGACTTCCATCTCCCCCCCCTCCCCACAGACTTCCATCTCCCCCCCCTCCCCACAGACTTCCATCTCCCCCCCCTCCCCACAGACTTCCATCTCCCCCCCCTCCCCACAGACTTCCATCTCCCCCCCCTCCCCACAGACTTCCATCTCCCCCCCCTCCCCACAGACTTCCATCTCCCCCCCCTCCCCACAGACTTCCATCTCCCCCCCCTCCCCACAGACTTCCATCTCCCCCCCCTCCCCACAGACTTCCATCTCCCCCCCTCCCTCCCTCCCCATAGACTTTATCCCCCTCCCATACTGTCCCCCTCCCCTTGTCCTATAATTACTTACCTGTCTTGCAGCGTTGGCCGGCAGCACAGGGCGCACCGCGGTAGTGGAACTTGAATTTCATGTTCCGGTTTCCGGCGGGACTGAAAGGAAGTGCGCACTCAGCTTGTGCGCACTTCCTTTCAGTCCCGCCGGAAACCGGAACATGAAATTCAAGTTCCACTACCGCGGTGCGCCCTGTGCTGCCGGCCAACGCTGCAAGACAGGTAAGTAAAGCTTCATATTCGCTCCATAAGACGCACAGACATTTCCCCTCACTTTTGAGGGGAAAAAAAGTGCGTCTTATGGAGCGAAAAATACGGTAGTTCTAATATGTGGGTAATAATCGTCAGAGTCACACAGTTTGTCTCTTTCTCTCCTTGAGACGAGAAAGGTTAGCCCAAGGTATGTGCGCATTGAGAGCATTTAGAACACACTATTTGGACAAAATTTATATAAGGCAGCCAGAACTGATTGTTCTAGCGGTTTGACAGCTCTGTAGCAGTTTCTTGGACAATGACAGGAGCACATTGGTTGAGTCTTAATTATGTGAGCTATGACCATCCACTGGTTGACAATGGAGTTCTTGCACACATAGAAAGCCGATGAAGAAAGTATAGAAAAACTTGTTGAGGATACAGGCCGTCAGATCGGTTTCTAAGCATGATCACAATACACTGTACATATCAATATTTTTAATCCTTAACCACTTTAGGATTTCCAGTTTGCTCTCTCCTTTGTTCAGTCTTGCTCTATGTGTCGGGTTCTCTCTTGTTAGGCTTCTTCTGTACTTAGTCCTGTAGCTCATTCTTGGTCACTCTATGCATTGTTTCATTATAGATGTCAGCCTATTTTCTTTCCAATAAGAGGAGGAAAATTTGCAGTTGTGTTATGGCTTTCCTTACTCTGAATCTCTTAGCAAAAACTCTACAATAACTGTACAGTCCAACCGCTAAAACATGGCATTTCTTTTGCCTGAACATTCACCTATACCCTATACACACCTGCAATTGGTGTTTTGTTTCAGCACACAACCATTCTTAGGCTCAGACTGGCTGGTAAAGAATCCCAGTTCCTTGCCCACTCGTAGAGAGGACAGATAAAACACGCAGCAATTAGCTAGCTCTCTCCATGAGGTTAGCACCTCAAAATCCACTACTTACCAGGTAGCGAATTGCCGGTCACAGACGGTCTCTCTATTTTACAAAGAAACTATCACCACAAGGTTAACACTCGATCACAGTGCATGGTGTTTTTGCCTCACAGCCCATGTCATAGACAGCTCATAACCTGTCCCAATCCTTTCTTTAATGGTTTTACGTTTTGGCATAGTTAGTACAGTCTGACCAGCAACTGCCCACACATAGGTCTACGTTCACAATATTTAAAAGGTCTTAAATACCATGACACACATTTGCTTTTCTGTTTCACAAATTAAAAGGGTTTAGAACATTCAAGATTCCAAGTGACCTAAAATGACGCTGTCTCCCTTCATTGTTCTCCAAACATACTCTGCACTGCACATAGCTACACTACGCAAAGTTTAATTCCTCTGGTAGACCCAGCCAGACTGTGGCACAGCTAAATATTTAGCCCTTTCTTCCATTATCCTGTACACTTTGGAGCCACAACTACATTTCTTAATACCTTCTAATGATAATCAATGTATTAAACAATAAAATGCTACTTAACACGCACATGAACCATTTACTTGCTTCAATCGCCTTCAATCATCACCTCTAATTTGTAAGAAACCTATGACAAGGCCATGTCCACACAGTTTACTACACTAGGTAGGGAAGTTAGAGGTACATACTAAATCCTAAGGCAATTTGCATACCTACAGGATGGACACACAGACTATGGAAATGCAGAGTTTATAGATTGTAAAAGGAAAGAAATTCAGACAACATTAATAACTTGGCAAGCAAAATATACCAAAACAACTACCAGCACTAGAAGACAGTACATTTCAGCCACGATATAACACCTTTTAAAAGGGCACCTGCCACCCATTTGGTTAGGGGTCATGCGATGCCTTGCAGACGACACATTGTATCCTTTATCTTATATTTGTTGCTCATGTTTAATATTTTGTAACTCATCAATATATATATATATAAAAATGTAAAGAAAGAAAATTTATATTGAGGAAAAAACAAAAAAAAAGCACCTGCCAGGCCAAAACTTTTGACACTAGTGCCCTGAGGGTGCCCCCACCCTTAGGGTCCCCCTCCCGTGGCACTGAAGGGGTTAAAACCTACTTTAATCCAGGGCCGGGCTGGTTACCTCTCCTCCCCGTCCGACATCAGCTCCCCCGTCCGACGTCACTGGAGTCGAATGCGCATTCATGGCAAGTACTGCGCGCACATTCAAAGTGTCCATAGGAAAGTATTTCTCAATGCTTTCCTATGGACGCTCTGTGCGATGGAGGCCTGCAGCGTCGAAGATGCGCCTCTAGTGGCTGTCCGGAAGACAGCCACTAGAGGCTGAATTAACCCCAAATGTAAACATAGCAGTTTCTCTAAAACTGCTATGTTTACATGTCAAGGGTTAAAACCTGAGGGACCTGGCACCCAGACCACTTAATTGAGCTGAAGTGGTCTGGGTGACTATAGTGCTCCTTTAAGGATTGGTAACATGCATCTATGCTCCATTACAGTAACTAGGCTGACCTGGGTTTGCGTGTTGGGATCACTAGATATTCCTTAAAGGCTGGTTATTGGTATTTGTTTTTGGAATTGTTATGGGTGACTGGAATGTTTAAAATTAGCAATAAACAAATTAACAAAATGGTTATGGCTATATTAGAAGCTAAATCTCTCAGGATGAAGTGCATTAACAGCATTCTAAACTAGGGGCAAAAAGTATGGACATTTATTAGGGAACAAAATGCATTACTGTACAGAGAACATCTTCAGATCCCAGTGGTATTAATGGTAATGGAGGAAGTGCTTTACTACATTACAGGGTAATGCTACATATATATTCCATTACATATTATATAACAATCTGCATGCTGGAGAAATATGAATCTTGTTGTTTTTTTGTTTTTGTTTTTTTAATTGGGGGGGGAGGAGGGTAGAAGTACTTTTTTCACAGTTTACACAGCTCATACAGGAATGTATAATCAAGTGAGGTAAGGGAAGCAATGTCATAGTATAGGGCAGGGGTAGGCAACCTTTCAGTAGCACTGTGCCGAAATAAGATTGTGAGGTCCCATAGCATGCTGGTCCTATTTTTTTTAAATTAAGGCGTGTATGTTGCCGTATTCTGCTTGTGTTACTTATACTGCTGTTGCTTTTTATCATTGCATTTGTGAGTATATGAACTATTATATTGTATATGTTCAGGAGTAGTTTGTAGGACCTTGTATGATACATATGAATGTGGGCTGTGCATGGGGGCTGCTTGTGGAATTGTGTGTGTGAATGGATCTCTCACATTGTGTGTTTGGTAGTGTGTGTATGTTTCTGGGGTATTGCATGTGAGAGGCTGCATGTAGGGTTGTGTTCATGTATGTGGATTGTTAGTGGTGTTGTGTTTGTGTGGATTGTGTGTATGTTTGTGTGTGAGCTGTTCATAATATTTGTATAAGGGGAGGGTTATTCTGCATTTCTGTGTATATCAAGTGGGCACCAGGCTGTCCAGGTACAGGTCAAGGACAGGAGCTGCAACAGCAGCGCGGGCTTCTCTACTCCAGTGTGAATTCCCATTCAAAGTGCTGCAATGCATAAATTGAGGATTGTCCTTATCCACCTTTTCGTATACCTGAAGTTTCACTGGGACTTCTGATAGGCCAGAGCCTGTTTGGCTCTAGCAGCCTTGAGTGCCGTGCAAAGACACATCAAGTGACGTGCATGGCACAGGTGCCATAGGTTGCCTACCCCTGGTATAGGGAATAGTGGATAGGAGATAAATTGTTTCTTTTACAGATTGTTTGGGGTCCTCATGGAACACATAACATACATATTACCAACCTTCCTAAAACATAGTCAGTAGAAAAATGGGCATTCGTGAGACATTCATTGGCTCCTACAATTTTTATCCAACGTTCACACGGATCACAAATCAATTTTGATTGTGTAGTTGCCCTTTATGGTGTAGTTCTGCGTGAACGGATTGCTTTAGCTGTGAATATGTGTATCAACTATAGTTTTCCTAATATTTATGCAGCAATCTGTTTGCACATACAGCAGTTTTACAGCAAAGAATAAAGAATTAATCAGGGGTCCTCAAACTCCGGGCCCCCAGATGTTGCTGAACTACAACTCCCATGATTCTCTGGCTATCTATGTAATTCAAAGAATCATGGGAGTTGTAGTTCAGCAACATCTGGAGAGCCGGAGTTTGAGGACCCCTGAATTAAACACTCCATAGAACCACGTTCAACTCAACTTCCTCCCAAGATTAATTTTACACTTTACCCCTATTCACAAAAAAAAAAAAAAAAAGGAGGCAGAGGCTTAACAGACAAAAATACGGGGGGGGGGGGAACCAAAAATATATGTAACACAGTAAAAGAGGAGTAAAAGAGGAGAGTATATTTAAAAGAAGAAAAACTACCACAACACGAGGACATAGTCTTAAATTAGTCTTAAATTAGAGGGGCAAAGATTTAAAAATAATATCAGGAAATATTACTTTACAGACAGTGTAGTGGACGCATGGAATAGCCTTCCAGCTGAAGTGGTAGAGATTAACACAGTAAAGGAGTTTAAGCATGTGTGCGGTAGGCATAAGGCTATCCTAGCTATAAGATAAGGCCAGGGACTAATGAAAGTATTTAGAAAATTGGGCAGACTAGATAGGCCGTCCGTTCTTATCTGCCGTCAAATTCTATGTTTCTATGACTAAATGCTCCTTGAAAAACTATGGACATGGAGGAGATGCCCTAACACCCAATATCATTGTAAGCAGATTTATAAACGCTGGGAAAAAAAATAAAAATACAGTCAATTTTTAAGAAAACACTATAATTACATCAACTAAGCAGTCACTATGTTCTGAATGTTTAGAGAAGGAGAAAGCTAGAGTACTATAATGAGTCTCTCCAGCCAACCCTGGCTAGCCTCACTTTCTTTTAAAGAATCAAAAGATGCTCGTATTTCAGCATGACAACATAAGGAGATAAATTACACAGGTTAATAGAATATTAATGCTGCTTTCTAAAAATCAGTTACTACATCTGCTCTGTGGGAAGCCGCTATTTTCCAATATAGTGTCTGCCGCAACGGAGAAAAGGGAACATATTGGGGAAGGTCAGTGTCAGGCATCTCACAGAATGTAAAAAGGAAAAATAAAATGAACACACCAAAGCATAAAAATTAGGCGTTCTAATCTACTGCTCATTAGTCAATAAGGAGGTTAAATAAAAAGGTATAATCAATAATGATTGAAAAACAGTTCACACTAAATAAATACATTTGAAAAAATTGCATTAAAAAAAAAAAAAGGGGCCAGGGAGCGCCTCTTTATAATAGTTTTGGTACATATGTAAACACACATATATATCTATCTAGAATGTAGGTAGATAAATCTCTTAATCTATTGTTTTCTGATAATAAAGCCGTTGGGCACGTCCAGTTTTCATTAACTATGACATAAATAGCTTTCTTCTTCTTCCGTATTGTGGTTGCGGTCCTCACTCTTATATACACAGTCCAAATCAGTCCGTGCACAGCATCTTATAGGAAACATTATCACAATCCCACTGGAAGCACCCGGTTTGCTTGAAACCCTACAGATATTCTTTCTGGGAAGATTCTGAGCGCTCAATTATTCACAATTTTGTATTCAGAAAGTGCTGCTAATGCAGCTGCTATAGAGATGGGGTATATTTAGGCTGTTCTTGTCAGGAAGACTTACATGTCTCCAGTTACACTGATAGAGTAATGTACAGTAATAAAGATAAGTAGTAGTCTGGGTAAACTCACCCTCCCCTTGCATTTAGTTCTTTTCAAATCACATTCTGAAGTGCAAATCCATTTCTTACAGACCTTAACCCTTGTCATGCTAAATGGGACAGCAACATAACCTAAGCGACCACGGGTTCATTAATTGTGTCACAATAACTAGACGCTGGTCAGAAGACGAGGTTATCTAAAGGAACGTTGCATCAAAGAATATTCCTCATTATAATAATGCCTTCCGCACTGTGAGCTTGACTTGCTAATGCTTCTAAAATTGTATGGATTTTTTGAGATGCAGTTGATAAGATCAAGTTTTTAAAGGGACATTCCAAGCAAATTTTTATTAGATTGGAAAAAAATAGCGCAAGAGTGTTAACGGAACACTTTGAGCACCATAACCCTACGTGTGAGTAGTCAAAACGTTTTAAGAAGGTGAGGACTGCCAAGTTTTAAAACTCGATTCTTGCACAGTAACACATATACAGGGTTATTTACTAAAATGGCTGGAACTGAATGGAGCAAAACCATATGGCTGCATACAGGGCATTTCAGACTGCAAAAGCCATACATTGTTCATGGAATTCACCCTGGATTCCGCGCTCGTTACTCTGTTGAAACAGCTGTGACCAAAGTATCCAACGATTTAATTGCTGCTAAATCTCACGGCCATTACTCTATCCTAATTCTCCTTGATCTTT
Organism: Pelobates fuscus; assembly: GCF_036172605.1. Lineage (NCBI taxonomy): Eukaryota > Metazoa > Chordata > Amphibia > Anura > Pelobatidae > Pelobates > Pelobates fuscus. The sequence goes on from NC_086325.1 coordinate 105,435,606, forward strand.
CTGCTGCCTTTGACACTGTTGATCATCAACAGCTTCTTCTCATCCTCCATAATCTCTGTCTACGAGATACTGCTATCTCCTGGTGCTGCTCCTACCTCTCCCAGTGCTATTTCAGCATTTCTTTCTTTTTTGGGATCTACCTCTTTTCCCCAACCCCTCTCTGTTGGTGTTCCCCAAGAGTCTGTCCTTGGTCCCCTACTGTTCTCCATCTATACTGCCTCCCTTGTTAAACTAATTAGCTTCTTTGGCTTCCATTATCATTTATATGCAGATGACACACAAATCTACCTATCCTCTCCTGATCTCTCTCCGCTCATCTTGACTCATGTCTCTGACTGCCTCTCTGCTATTTCCAACTGGATGGCTGTTCACTTCCTTAAACTCAATCTGTCCAAAACAGAACTTCTGGTCTTTACTCCCTCAAGTGTTGCTACTCCTATGTCTTTCTCCCTCCAAGTCAACAGAGCTACCTTCACCTCTACCTCGGAGGCTCGCTGCCTAGGTGTTCTCTTTGACTCCGACCTCTCCTTCACCCCTCATGTCCAGTCAACCGCCAAAACCTTCCGCTTCCATCTCAAAAACATAGCTCGCATCTGCCCCTATTTAACACCAGACACAGCTAAGGTGCTGGTCCAGGTCGTTGTTCTTTCTCACCTTGACTACTGCAATCCCCTTCTCAGTGGTCTTACGTGTTCCTGGATTGCACCACTGCAATCAATAATGAATGCGGAGGCGAGGCTCATTTTCCTGTCCGCACCTCCCATGCCTCCCCTCTCTATCAGTCCCTACATTGGCTTCCAGTTAGATATAGGGCTTAATTTAAGATTCTGGTGCTTGCTTACAAGTCCCTACATAATGCGCTGCTCCAACCTACCTATCCTCCCTAATACACAAATAGGTCCCTTCGAAGCCCCTGCGCTCTGCCGAAGACCTACGTCTATTCTCTGTCCGTAATCCCACATCTGATGCTCACCTCCAGCACTTCTCCAGGGTGCACCTTTTCTGTGGAACTCCCTTCCCTTCTCCATTAGACTTTCACACAGTCAACAATGATTATCTCAGCCATAGAGGCAGGTTCACCCACAGAAAGACCGTTATTAAAATTTTCTTTTTATTTAAATCCACCCAGCCACCCTACTTTTGGGAGAGCAGGGGTGGATTGTTTCCATGGGGTCCAGTGTGGAGCTCTGCTGAAATCCTTCTGCTATTCCTCGCCCTTGAAGAGCCGCTTACCGGCGAAACGCACATCGGAGCTCCTTCCGATGTCTCAATATGCTTGAGCCACTCCTGACTATGGAACCTCTCTAAAACTGACAGAATATTTGTAACCCTCAGAAGACTTAGGCATCAGTCTTTTTTCTTATATTTACCCTAGCTGTGTTACAATACCAACAGAACAAGAAAATACAGTTGTAGCTGATACTTACCTATGGTATCCACAGTCCGGCATACTATTCACATTGTATATGCAGTTAGTTTGGACTTTAAATTTTTTAGCATTGTAGGTGCCCTTGAAGGCACAGGTAGTATCTTGATTTCCATTGCATTAATTTACATCTAACATAGTCTTTTCTCTGACAAAGGGACATTAGGCTACAGTGATTCTGGTGACTATAGAATCTCTTTAACCCCTTAAGGACACATGACATGTGTGACATGTCATGATTCCCTTTTATTCCAGAAGTTTGGTCCTTAAGGGGTTAAGAATTATTATTCATATTATTTTTGGCATTAACATAACACCAACTTATTCCGCAATGCGTTACAATATTATAAAAACGAGGAAATTTAACAATAAATGAGACAATTACAAAAAGTTACAGGAACAATAGGTTTAGGAGGACCCTGCTAAAACAAGCTTACAGTCTAGTTATGCTAGTGAAACAGGTTTTCAAACTATGGCCTTACAATAAAAGAAAATATTAACACAGATATACTTACTGCAATGCCTACTCAGGGCCGGTCCAAGACATTGTGCTGGATGGGTCAAAGGATGAAATGCTGCCCCCCTCCCCCACCTTGCACCAAAAGCAGGCCAACATCCATTATGTTATGCAGTGTGTGTAGTGAATGCAATGTCTGTTTGTGTAGTGTATGCAGTGTGTATGCAGTGTGTATATCATATTCAATGTCTAGTGAATGCAGCGTGTGTGTTCAGTGAATGCAGTGTGTTTGTCACAGATGCTGCGTCTGTAATTGTGTCATGGATGTAGTGTGTATTGTATGCAGTGTGTGTGCATAGTGGAGGCCGTGTGTGTAGTGGATGCAGTAGTGTCTGTGTAGAGTTGGATAAATGCAAAATGCCGCCCCTGTTAAAGTGCCACCTGGGGCTATCTTACCATTATACTATTTTCCTGTTCCACCGTAGCCGCTAGAATTACTGTGTTGAGCTCTTTCTGGTAAGTTGTGTTTCCATCAATCACTTTCCTACAAGTTTCCTTGCTCTTCTCTTTGGATAATTGTATTTTTGTTGTTAAAAATAAAGCTTTGTTAGCATAAAAAAAAAAATGGCTCCTAACTTTTTTAGCGGACTCCTAGATTCCAAGCACATTTGTCAAGCCTTGATCTATAGACCTACTTAAATAAATTATCATCATTTTGTCACAGTATTATCCATATTGCTGGATCCTTTTTATGAAATACTTTGACTGTGCTGGAATTCCACTGAAACTCCAACACAGTCAAAAGATAAAAATAACACAAGGTGCAAGAGAATACGGTGAACAGACAAAAGCTCGAGTAGCTTGTCCTTCAGTGGGTCCCCGCTCAGATCTCAAGCTAGTTTTAGCTCATATTGAGCCATTACAAAGAGAACCTAGGCCATTTGCATATCAGACGGATACCACCAAAAAGGTCAGTTCAGATCACAAATCATGCCGGGTGAGGTTGCTGTATCTCTCGTGCAGACACACAGCCTGCATTTCGGATCTGGACCAACCTTTTGGGGCAAAATACAGGGAGAGCCATAGTCAAACTGCAAAAGAGAAGAAGACACATTCAGCTAGGTTCCCTGGTGTGGCCTACATTTTAAATATCAAATGTTAACTCACTACAGCCAAGTGAAAAAAAAAACTAAAAAAAAACTAAAATTATTTTTAAAATGGGTTGAGTGTCTTATCAGCACCATATATTATTATGGTACATTTTTCAACCACACATCAGCTTTAAACATCAAGGATTATTTTCTTTTTGACTTTGCCTTTTCACCTGAATTATGGGTTTTTCAGTGAATGCATAGTTGATTTTAATTAAAACATGTTCAAAGACACCAATGTGCCATTTAATGATAGCAACGCAGTATTCCGTATTTTCTCCCAGTAAAATTAGCATACATATCAAACTGTCTTATAGCCCACACTCTATGTTCCCCTGATGGTTTGGAAATGGAGCTCGCCTCTTACACAGACCTAGTTAATCGACAGAAAGAAATATTCAAATGTGTCAGGACAGGAGACGTAGAGACTGTTAATGTGTAGAAATGCCAGCAGCAGCTGGGACTGAAGGAGGATTCATGCTGTGTCTGACGGGGATCTGGACCTGCCTTCCGCTGTTTGTTCTATGAAATGTTAATCAGTGCTCTTAATTTCCCAAAACATGCAAAACATTATGTGCTTCTGTGGTGCAACTTGTTTCAGGGAGAAGGATCAGCATTAAGGAGTAGACAGCCAACAGCCCATTGTAAGCAGACTGCAAGTAATCTGTCAGCCTGGCCAATATTTCACAACAAGCATTAACACTTTCACCGACAACCCTGCAGTAGGAAGCATACAGAATGGACATTCCTAAAGAAGTTGCAGACTTTTCGGAAAGCAAATCCTAGTTCTCGTCTCATTATGCAAAGATTTTCACATCTACAGTCAAGGCTGAGTTTGTTTCAAAGCTTGATGTTGGGCTCCAGATAAAAAAAAATTGCCCCAGGCCCAGAGGTCGCTTTGGGCATGTGTTTAGCACTCTGTAATCTCTAAGTGGAATGCACCACCACCCCAGTGTGCGTTCCACCTACAGTGCCTCCAAGACAGAGGCATTCATACCTCTTAAGGCACGGATTGGGTGGCTGTGATAGAGGAGTGGAATACAGGACCTTGACAAATAAAGGCCAAACAAACCTTCACAAAAGCCATACGGAGCCCTCCAAGAATCGCAGCGCACTCACCACGTCACCAAAAAATAAATGTGAAAAGCTTAGTCCATTCTGCAAAGGGCATGCAGCAAACTCTGCTACCTGATCTACCTGTCCTGAAGACAGGCAAAACACTAAGGAGCTCAGGGTGCAGTTGGTCTTTATGAGGCAAGCATGGGAGGAGACTGGGGTTGGTGACTGCTTTTTGTTTTTATTTTTTTACTTTTTAATGCTAGCTGTCCTGTGTGATAGGAAAGGACAACTACCTATTTATGACTGCCACACCTGGAATGAGACATGGTCTATAAAAAGAGGCATCATAACCACTATATGGCAATAAAATTTACAGTGATATCAGGTTAAAATTTATTTTCAACAATGCATAAGAGCAAAGTTCACAATAGTGAATTTCAGAGGGCATGGACCGGGCTGCAGATGCCTCTAGGACATAAGGTTAAGGATAAACCGCTTGACAGCGTTTGTGCCAAGAACCGCGGAAGGGTTTAACATGTAGTGGTTATGGTGCCCAACATTCTCTTTTTATAGGCAAAGTAAACAATGCCTCATTAGAGGTGTGGCAGTCATCGCAAATAGGCAGTTGTCCTTTCCCATCACACTGGACAGGTAGCAATTTAAAAAGTTTTAAATAAAAAGGGTCTAGCATGTAGTGTTTACGGTGCCTAGATGGTCCTTAATCTTGTACAGATATGGACCTATCGTAAAGTCTAAACCAGGGGTGTCCAAACTTTTTTCAAAGAGGGCCAGATTTGATAAAGTGAACATGCGTGAGGGCCGACTATTTTGCCTGACATTCTTTGAACCATTAAAATTATGGACCGACTAATTATTGGTTTTACCGATATTCGGTATTTTCGGCAATATCGGTATTGGCCAATAAAGACACCAATATTGCCGATAATACATAACAGGACCGCCGGGCCCATTACAAGCCCGGCGGTCCTGGAGGGGGCCCGCAGCAAGCGCTTACTTACCTTCCCAGCAACTCCCTTCAGCTCACCTGTCTAAATCTCGCGTGTCCCGCGGCCGTCAGAGCGTTGCCACGGGTTACCGCGGCACACAGGCCGCAAGATTTAGACAGGGGAGCTGAAGGGAAAGTAACTAAGCGCTTGCCCCCGCAAATGTTTCTATCATATCCCCCCTGTCTCGTCTTTCCTCCAAGCTATACATGTTAAGATCCTTTAACCTTTCCTGGTAAGTTTTATCCGGCTAGTTATCGGCTATCGGCCAGAAAGTTTACAGGTTATCGGTATCGGCTCTTAAAAAAAAAAAAAAAAAAAAAAAAAATATCGGACAATCCCTAATTAAAATTAAATGCAAATTAACTATTTTATGCAAAGTTTATTGCAAACGGCATACTTTTCATTTTATCTCTTTATTCTGTCCCTCTTCCATTCTCTGCCTCCAGGGAGAAGGAACCAAATCCAGCAACATCAACGTCCAAGAGATCGCAAGAACACAGACTGAGGACGAGCAGTGCTCCGCTCAGGACCGCTGCGTTCAAAGATCTAGGAATCCTTAGCAGCGCTCGGGGATTCACTGGGGGCCACAACAGATAGATTAGCCAAATTACCTGTGGGGCTGTATTAAACCGGACGGACTTTGGACATGACTGGTCTAAACCATCGATAGCCAAAATGTAGGCTCCCAGATTACTCAGAACTACAAACCTTATTATTCTTTGCCAACCTAAACACTCAAAGTACCATTTAGATATATAGATCACTAAATTGCTTTGTAGTGACTATGGTGCCTGGGGTAAGTAATCCAACCATTTGCATATGGTTTGATAACTTCTCTGTAGTCCGTGGTCACAGGTTTCAGCCTCCAGGAAAGCCGTCAGCTCCATTAGCCTCATTAAAAAGAAAATCCAGTACAGCTTAATGGACTTTAATAATGATATCGTCATTCTTTTAATTCCATTACCATCTTCTCATAAATATTGGCAGGATTGACAAAATAAAACAGTTGAAAGCAGATAGTGTATCTGGCAGACCTCCCAAGAACTAACTTTTATAATAATGATTGAGATGTATAAGTTGGAGGGGCCACTTCTCACTGGCCACAGGAATTGTTGAAAAAAAAAAAAAAAAATTATAAAAAAAAAAAAAAAAATTATATAAAAAAAAAAAAAAGGGGGAAGCTTGTAATGCCAGTAATCCAATGGAAAATAAAATAATGGCAATTGAAACATTTGTTTCTCCAAAAGGATAGCAGCAGTGCAACAATTTAGAAGTAACAATATGGTGGCTCTCCTCTGAAACAACTGGTTGTAGCCCAATTTACCCACATGATATATTGGAGATGCTAAGAAGTCTACTCAAGGATGCTTAGTGAATACATACATTTCTTTACATATCTGTTCCACAGATGCTGAAGTCTGAGATGTCCCAGATTGTAGAAACAGATCTTAAGAAGTGTGCTCTAATCCCTTCTGGAGAATTTTCTTTAAAGAGAGTATGATTTAGCAATGGCTGATTTGATCCATGTTGCGACTGTGGAATTTAAAACAGCATATTCTTTAAATGTGCCTTTGATTATCAGATCTTCAAATGGTCAGTGATCATTCTAATTTTGATATATAGATCATACCCTTGCAGTCTCACTGTTCGAGTCGGTTTGTGTGTGTGATTAAAGGTTGATTTACAGAAAAGAGGATAAAGACGTCTAAAGCAAGTTAACATCAGATTTGAAAGAACATGTTCACCTATTTCAGGTATAACATAGGTTTGGATGCTTAATGGGTTTTGTTGATGTCATTAACGTCATATTCCAGCTCCGGCATCATAAAGGGGCGCGGGAGGGAGCAGAGCAAGGAGATCACATTTCCCTTGCCGTCAGCCTACAAAACGCGCAGTTGGCTACCTGCACGCCTCGGAGGGAGGAGTCAGGACTAAATTCCTGGTCGCCATGGCGACCTGGTGCCTGAGATTTCCTCGAGCCCTTCATAAAGACAATATGCTTATGAAATACTCATAATATTGGGGTGATAGGGTCGCCTTAATATTACACTGTTGACCAGATTCTCCTTCTACGTGAACCCAGAAGAATGGCTGTGGTTGAGGGCACATGGCAAGATCAAGGTAAATTAGCAAAACATTCTAAAAAATAAAATAAAAAAATAGGTGTCTGGGCACTCCTGGTACCATAAAGCTGTAGTGGTTAAGTAGTTCGGATTGTTCCTTTAAAGACCACTTCAATGGTGAGAAATTAATGAAGACATGAATAGTGTGCATATGCAGCTAAAGTATGTGTGTATACATATGTGTTTTAACAAGCAAACTGACGCTATTGGAGCATTTGTTGTGTAGAGCAGTGCAGCAGAAGAAACTATAAACACAATTAAGGGCTGCAGTCGCCAAAGATTCCGTTTTTTGCAGCTGGATAAGACTTTTTTTTTTTTGCAGCCAGCCTGTTTGCACTTGTCTATTAGTGGACAAATATAAAAGTGCAGTGCAGTACCAGCAAAATATGTGTTACAATTATTTATTTATTTTTACCAGGGAACCAACATAAATGGTCAGGAAATTATTTAATAATACATTTTTGTGGATGCATAAGATTGAATCAGGATAGAAGTGTCCAGTTCTGCATCTAAATTTATTTTTCAGCCCCTCACAAAAAATAATTGGTTAATATTAGATATCCTCAGAAGTGAAGACTTCCCTTTAAGCAAAGCCTTGGCTCTGTGAGTGTATAGGAATCTATATTTTCCCCAGAAAAAAGGTTTAAGGCTACCTAAGTGTCTAAATAGCAGGCCAATGGAAAAATTATTATTTGATTGGTTATTATATTATTAAGTCATTAGCGGTTTCCAACTATGGCCTGTTAGAGCAGGGAGTATGAGGAATCGTACGTGCATTAACAGCAAACATATATAGTGCATTAGGTGTGTGGATGAAGGTTTACATGCATTACATAACTGCAAATGTTGATTTTATAGAACCAGCTTTAAAGTATTTCAAAATAGAGACTTCTCTACTGAAAAACTGCATCCCCAAGCAGGCCAAATCCAGTCAGTGATGGCGACATGCTGGCTTAGTTGCCAGCGTGCTGATGTTGAAATGGAGTCTTTCCATGCGCTGTGGTTGCTATGGGTGGAGAACAGAGAGATCTCCTGTGGGGGGTCTTTTCGGTACTCCCTTGTCAGTCAATGCCTTGGTATGCCGAGGCATTGATTGACAGTTAGGAAGTTTTTCCTCCTAATCTATACATTTTCTTGCAAAACTTCTAGACCAATGTATAGATAAAATCTTATGCTGAATCTAGTGAGCATAGGTTGTTTGGTGCATGACAGATGCCCTTTAAAAGCTGGGATCTCAAAAGTGCATCAACATTATCAGTCTCCATCTCTCTACTGTTACATGCTGACCAAACTGTTGTACACGTGGCTTGTGTATCAGACTGAAAAACTGCCACAGCTCAAATCAGTTGCTGACCTTGGGCCTTGATCAATAGGACCTGCTAAAGGCTGCAGTGCAAAATTAGATGTGCCGGTTTTGAAAATTTATTTCAGGCTCCGGTGGTTTCCATTACACAGCTGCATAGGCCTCCTGTTTTTCTAACCTGCAGGCAGCTGGTTATATCAATAATCACAATCACTACTATTTCCAAGCTCTACCAAACATGCTAAAACTGTCTGCTAGCACATTGTCCTCAAAGGCGGATGGAATCATGTGTGTTAAATGTATTGTTCTAGTATTACTAAAGAATATTGTGGCATTGTGTAATGGCTTAACCCCTTAAGGACACATGACATGTGTGACATGTCATGATTCCATTTTATTCCAGAAGTTTGGTCCTTAAGGGGTTAATATGCCCTACTAAGAGGTCTATCTGATCTCACCTTGAATCAACAAGCTGTTAGTCCATATAATAACCATTATATCCTTGGATATTCGGATTTTTCAAAAAGGTTTTGCTTTATCAGATTCAGTACAGATTTTTAAACAAACATGTTCGTCAAATAATTCAATGCCACTTTGTTCATTCAGTAAAAAAAAAAAAAAAAAAAACACACCTTTCCTCTGTCACAGGTGAAATCTCTCTTTAAGAATTAATGAAAGTGAAGTGGGCACTCCACAATTAATCTGGTTTTAAGATGCTCATAATCACTACTAAAGTACACCTGCCATGTTACATAAACACATTAAAAGGACCACTAAAGTCCCAGGCCACCTTATCTCAAACAAAGAGGCCTGAGTGCAGTGGTCATGTCATTTTACCCTTCAAGTTAAAACACTACTATTTTGCAGAAACATTGGACCATGTTCGGAGGAAGCCACGTCTTCTCAATAAAGTCACAGGAGTTGTCTTGGCACTGGAAAAAGTCAAGTGAAAACTTAATTTTTTTCTTAGTTTTAACGAAAAGGGGGGGGGGGGGGGCCTGGATAGGACTAAGCACAGGAGCACAACAGCTATAAGAATACAAGTTGCCTGGGGAATTTTGAGATCCTGACCAATTATACTTGTTCTTCATGTAGAATTCTCTCTCTCTCTCCACCACCACCACCACCACCACCACCACCACCACCACTCACATATTCCTTAAAGCATTAAAGGGACACTATAGTCACCTGAACAACTTTAGCTTAATGAAGCAGTTTTGGTGTATAGAACATGCCCCTGCAGCCTCACTGCTCAATCCTCTGCCATTTAGGAGTTAAATCCCTTTGTTTATGAACCCTAGTCACACCTCCCTGCATGTGACTTGCACAGCCTTCCATAAATACTTCCTGTAAAGAGAGCCCTATTTAGGTCTTTATTGCAAGTTCTGTTTAATTAAGATTTTCTTATCCCCTGCTATGTTAATAGCTTGCTAGACCCTGCAAGAGCCTCCTGTATGTGATTAAAGTTCAATTTAGAGATTGAGATACAATTATTTAAGGTAAATTACATCTGTTTGAAAGTGAAACCAGGTTTTTTTTCATGCAGGCTCTGTCAATCATAGCCAGGGAGGTGTGGCTAGGGCTGCATAAACAGAAACAAAGTGATTTAAAGGGACACTATAGTCACCTGAACAACTTTAGCTTAATGAAGCAGGTTTGGTGTATATAACATGCCCCTGCAGCCTCACTGCTCAATCCTCTGCCATTTAGGAGTTAAATCCCTTTGTTTATGAACCCTAGTCACACCTCCCTGCATGTGACTTGCACAGCCCTCTATAAACACTTCCTGTAAAGAGAGCCCTATTTAGGTCTTTATTGCAAGTTCTGTTTAATTAAGATTTTCTTATCCCCTGCTATGTTAATAGCTTGCTAGACCCTGCAAGAGCCTCCTGTATGTGATTAAAGTTCAATTTAGAGATTGAGATACAATTATTTAAGGTAAATTACATCTGTTTGAAAGTGAAACCAGTTTTTTTTTCATGCAGGCTCTGTCAATCATAGTCAGGGGAGGTGTGGCTAGGGCTGCATAAACAGAAACAAAGTGATTTAACTCCTAAATGACAGTGAATTGAGCAGTGAAATTGCAGGGGAATGATCTATACACTAAAACTGATTTATTTAGCTAAAGTAATTTAGGTGACTATAGTGTTCCTTTAACTCCTAAATGACAGTGAATTGAGCAGTGACATTGCAGGGGAATGATCTATACACTAAAACTGCTTTATTTAGCTAAAGTAATTTAAGTGACTATAGGGCCTTTAAGTCAAACAAGAGAGAGAAAAGTTACCATACAAAATTAAAACACATTGTTTCTTGCATACGCTGCCCTGTGTTATTAGCAATGCTCTTTGTTATCAGCAATTAGCACTCTGATAATTAGACTTGCTATTTTGATAATTAGAATGCAGAAAATGCACCCAGCAGTGCACCGACCTCTTAACAACATTGTATAACGTGTATACATGGAAAAAAAAAAAAAAAAGCCTTCACCTAAACAGAATATCTGAGCATATACCTTGACTTGACACATCAAAGGTTAACATGCGGTAATCAAATTTAAATAGAAACTTACAACTTACAAATAAGCAAATCCTAGCTTAAAAAGTAGATTTCTTCCTTGACAAACATTAAAATGTTCCAGTCTTATAGAGAATGATTTTACATCTGCAGCCTAAAATATTATTTAATATTAACTCACTTGCACTCACCCAATAATCAATCCATTTTTGGCACATTAACTGAATAGGCATCCAGAATTATTTCTCCTCTGTTCCTTTTTTTACTCTGAATACATTCTCAGAAATATTACGAAAAAAAATAACTTTAACACATATGATCTAAGGTAGTTTTTAATTTAAAAATTGAAAAGGTAGGTCATATTTATAAACCAACGTGTGTGTGTGTGTGTGTGTGTGTGTGTGTGTGTGTGTGTGTGTGTGTGTGTGTGTGTGTACACATACATACATACATATATATATATATATATATACACACACACACACACACACACACACACACACACATATACATATACACACACACACACACATATTCAGATATAAATCTGAATCTTTATCAACCATGATTTAAGGCAAGCATGTCAAACTCAAAGTCTAGCACGGGCCACATAAACAAAGCATAAGTTTATGGGCCCCCCCCCCAAAAAAAACGACTTAAATTTTCATAGAAATTTAGGTTTATTTTTATACCGCACCCCCCTCTACTAAATCCCAGTCCTTCCCCCCTATACTAAATCCCAACACCCCTTCTAGCCAACAAGCAGACTCCACCTACATTTCCGCTGCCAGTATGCAACTCCGGAGTCCGGCCTCTGGTATTCCCCAAAAGGCACCCTCCGCACCCTGTGCCAAAGTGGATAACTCCTGCTACTTCTTGAAACCCTGTGAAGGTTCACGTCGGAATGTGACGTGCCTCTTTGCACCTCCAGGTACTCCACTGTCCAGCCGCGGCCATCAAAACACAGACAGACACAGTCACTGACAGACACACAGACATTCACTAACATCATTCCCTGGGGTCCAGTGGGATCTTCTATTTGGAGCTCAGTGTTCCGGCTCCTTACTGCTCCCTCGCGCGCAGTATAGTGATGCCGGGTGACGGAATATGACGTCATATTTCGGCGGCCGGCTTCACTACAGATGGCGCAAGGGAGCAGTGAGGAGCAGGAACACTGAGCTCCCTCGCTGCCGACCGTGTCTTGCTTCCTCCTCCGGCCGGGTAAATGATAGCAGAGTAAGCACCTGCAATGTGGGGCAAACAGGTGCCTGCTCTGCTTTTACACTAGGCATGTACTTGCGGATCGCCGGGCCGCAAGGAGGTCCATTGCGGGCCGTGAGTTTGAAATGCTTGATTTAAGGGATGCCAAAGGCACCCAGACCACTTCATCTCAATGCAGTGTTCCTGTTTTTTTCTTCCTGACAGACTTGAGGTGCTTCCGCTGTGAGAACGGACTGTTCTCACACATCCACTCCTCTGAAAGCTCTTGTGGAGAGCATTCGATTGGAGGAGCAGGCACTCCTCACGCATGCTCTTCTCGCACCCATTGCTTCTCTAAGAGAATAAATAGATTGGACGAGAAGATACAGAAACTGTGTCTGCGCTCTGACTCACTAAGTGACGCGACGATGAGGGAGCAGTTATCGTGGTCGGTTCCAGGCAGGTCGCAAGACCACACACTTGACCACCAGGGAGTTTAACCAAAACACAAATGGCATACATCCACAAACATATTACACAAACATATGGGGAAAGGAGTAGGGGGGGGGGGAGAGAAAATTGGATATAATAGAAAGTGAGACACTCAGGGCTATTCACTAAACTCTAAATATTAGCTAATTCAACCAACTGGAAAACCAGAGGCAAAAAATTTTTTGACTATAGTGCAGTTGGAGAATTTTTCGTGCGTTTTTTGCCTCAGTTTTTCCTTTCAGATTTAATTAGAAAATTTAGCAAACATTTCAAATCAAAATAACTAAAGTCTAGAAAGGTTGTTTATATGAAATTATTTTGCATCTCAAAACAAGTAGATCATCATGACGGACAAGTGGGTCCACTTTAGTTCCTCAAACAAGTTATTCATTTATTTATAGATTATTTATTAATGGTTTTTAAATTCCACATTCCTGTGGAGAACTTTTACATATATATGAAAAGTATCAGCACTCCAAGGGTTTCCAGAACATAGGTTTACTTGACAAAAAGGGGTCAAAATACAGTCAACGTTTCCGTTCCACATGGGAACTTTCCTTAGGATAAACACCTGGTGTATATTTTTTAAATAGATTTTCACACTTCTCTTATATGGTGTTTGTGTGCATGTTTGTGTGCATACATACTAAGTAAGATACGGTATATTAATCTTCCGGACAGCAACATCAGATGTCCTGCCTGGAATCTGCTGAAGCCACTCGTCCAATCTTGGGGTCACGGGCCCAAGTGCTCCTATCACAACTCGGACTGCTACGGTCTTCACTTTCCACATATTTTCTAGCTCCTCTTTCAGTCCTTGGTATTTGTCCACCTTCTCATGTTCCTTCTTCCTGATGTTATTGCCATTGGGTATAGCCACATTCACGACCACTGTAGTTTTCCATTTCTTATCTACCACCACGATGTCAGATCGGTTAACCACTTTTTTGTCTGCCTGGCTCTGAAAGTCCCAAAGGATCTTAGCCCTGTCATTCTCAACTACCCTTTGTGGTATCTCCCATCTGGACTTAGGTAGGTTCAGCCCATATTAAGTGTAGTTATTTTGGTACATAATCCCAGCAACTTGTTTGTGCCTCTCAGTGGATGTTGTCCCAGGTAATATCTTTTATCTGGCTACTCTGTGATTGTCTCAGAGGCCTCTTTGTACAGTCTGCACTTTGGGTCTTCTCTGGTGTTTTAGACCCCCGCTTCTGTTGATCTGATGCGGAGTGCCTGTTCTTCAGTTGCTAGTATTAGTGCCTCAGTGTGGTTTTTCAGTCCAGCCTTGCCAAATCACTGTTGGATTTTGTAATGTGAGTCACATTCACTATCTGTTGGTGGTACACCTCATGGAGAGGTTTGTCTTGCCATAGAACCTCATTTTCCGCATCCTCTATATATTGAAGTCTCAGACATTCCCTTAGCAGTTCATCTCTGGGAGCCATCTTCGTGATGTACTTGTGGATCAGCTGTGTTTCATCCAGGACTGGCCTTGACACTCATCACGCCCCCAACCTCCTTCCTTCTGGCTGGTGTTCAGTCTCTGGGTGCTGGATTTTGGATGTAATCTTCCATTCATAGTTTCCAGCTCTTAAAAAAATATTCTATTATTATTATTCCACCTGGGTACATGTTGACTGGTGGGGCATATGTGTTGATGGCTTAGCTCTTGTTGAGGCATTGAGCTGGAACTTGTCTGACTCTCTGGGGGTATTTGTTTATAGTGTTCCTCTTTGCCTCTTCCTCATGGTTGCCATTTGTTTGTGGTACCCCCAGTTACTTTACCTACATTTCCTATTTGACTTGTTACTTGAACTTCTTCTGTCCTGAGCATCTTCCCTCTTTTTGCCATCATCCACCCATACATATCTAGTCTGAACAATATTCAGATGTCCTTACTGTAATTCCTAGTTAGGTGGATCAGTGAGTCAATGGCCCACTCACTCTTGGCATATAGCTTGATGTTGCCAATGTAGCGTAGGTGGCCGATGGTAACTCCACTCTTGAACCTGTATCCATATCCACTCTTCATGGTAATCTGGCTAAGGGCCTATGCTAAACAGCATTGGGGATAGTGCATCCCCTTGGTATATGACACAATTGGTGCTCATTTGTGTCATTGCCCTTGAATTGGCTTTTAGACAGGTTTTCCACTTGCCCATCAAGTTCTTAATGAAGGCTCTTATTATCTTGTTGACCTTGTATAGAGCCAAACATTCCAGTATCCATGTGTGTGGCATTGTGTCATAGGCTTGCTTGTAGTTAATACAGGCTGTGCACAGATTGGTCTGTCTGGTCTTAGAATTCCGTGTGACTCCTTGGTCTACCAGCAGTTGGTGTTTTGATCATCTGATGTTGTTTCCAATTGCCCATTTACTGACCCAATTGCCCATCGATCTTGGAGGCTATGATACCGGACATGACCTTCCATGTTGTGGGGAGGAAGGGGATTTGTTGGAAGTTAGATGGTGTTCCCTTGTGAGGATGCTGCATGACCAGTATTGTTCTGCCTTATGTTAGTCAGTCAGGGTGGAAGTCTGTTAGCAGATGTATAATTTTCAGGCATGAATCTCTTGGTTCGTGTTACTCTCATATTATTGAGAGGGCGGGTACATATCATTAGGTGTCTTGCCCAGGGACACTTACAGGTGAAGTAGTCACAAATAACCATTAATTTAAAGAACTGTGTATTTATTATACTTGTTTTACCAACATTAATGTTTGCATTAAATAGTATACACCTTTGCAAACATTGAAGATTTCACTGTAGAACCCCACCTTTAGTGTTGCAACAGTATTACTCTATTGTCTTGCTTGGAGTCTAATATTTCTCCCTCAGTATTTTGAAGGGCATTGCTCAGCTGGTCACTGCTGAAACCCCTATGAGGACTGTGAGACAAGTGCAGGGCCCCCAGCTCCTTCATCCCACATGCTATTATCCACGTGTGATGATGCATGAGAACTAACGAAAGCCATGTGGATCTATTCTAAACAGCAGAGCAGGTGGAGAATCCATATAATTTAATGCAAGGATCAAAGTACAGTTTTAGAATCCTTTATACAAATGAGGCATTCAGCTAAAAGTACAGGGAAAAAAATGTCCCCATCAGGGTTGGGAAAGTTGGAACCCAGACAAAGACATTCCAGGACATTCAAAAACAATACAATATAAAGGCAGCAATGATTCTAGAGCCCACAGGTGTACCAGGGGAGTCTGTTACCCAGGAGATAAGGCAATCCCCTAACAAACAATGTGGCAGATCTGGAGAGGGTGCACAAAATGCCAAGAGGTGAGCCACAGGAGTCTCTTGTTTACAGCAAATCTATTGCTTCTGCAGTTACATTTATGGGATAATCACAAATTAGATTCCTATAAAAAGGAAAAAAACAAATATGATCCAATTTATTTTTATGAATGAGATAAAGCCTGTTTGCACATTCATGAAAACTATTTAATTGAAAAAGTTACGGAGCGCGTTTACTTGCAATAAACCACTACGAGTTATTGCCTTAAAACTATTAAAGTCACCAAGGCCTCTTCATCACAATGAAGTGGCCTAGGGGCAGTGATTCTGCAGATTTAACCATGCAACGTAAAACATTGAAGATATTTAAAAGCGGTTAACATTGCAGTGTTAAAACACACCTACAGTGACTGCCATATTGGTTGTCATACTGACTGCTACTGGAGGTGCTTCAAGCTGTAGAAACCAGGTAAAAAACTGTCACATGACTGAAGCTTCGATAGGAAAGCACTGAATTAACCTTGTCAATCAGAAAACTGGTCCTGTTACTTTGAGACAGTTTAGCTCAGTGGAGCTAAGCTCTAGAGACAGAAAGTGTTCAGAGCACCTGCCTTGCAAAGGCTTCTCATTGAGCTGCATTTGGAAGTCTGTCATTGGACAGCTACATACAGTCTGCACTGAGTCAGAAGGGTAGGGCTTGCAAAGGCTTCAGACCCAAGATCTGCAGCTTTTGGACACTGTTTTAGATATAACCCAATGAAAAAAAATGCGTAATTAAACACCTGTTTTCATTGGAGGTTTTATCCACAAATCATTATTATTTTTTTGGTATTTTGGCAGCGGAGTTTCCCTTTAACATAACAGCATCATGAATACACAATTTTATATAACAATTATATTTACAGTTATTTTAGGAGCCCTTATGATTTTAGTTAACTCTGGTCAAGTATTCCAGTGTTGACATTCTTGAAGATCCAAGGGTGCCATGCTACTGTAACAAGAACCCTCCAGCCCTGCCTTCCTCCCACCCCTTTAGGATAAAACTGACCCTTTTTTGCCAACACTCCCTCAAGCAGGAAAATAATCTTCCTTAACACCAACCTCAGAAGAGACTCAATCCGTTCCTATTTTTCTCCCAGAAAGCCTGAGTAGTGCCAACGGATGTTTTTTTTTTTTTGCAGAATGCAGGAGAACCGCCTACAAGAAGATTCTTCACCTCTACCCAGTGACTCAATCATGAATGACAGGTGGGCAAAAATTTACATAGATTCTGCTAGCATAACATTCAGATGATTTTTTAAAGTATCTTTTAATTTGCGTTCTTGCCTTTTTTCGCTTTGGATGATGCTATCCCATTTCCTATTTTTACTTACCCATTGACTTGAAACGGACAATTAATCCACCTATTTCTAGCACTTGCTCCTGCCATTGGATATCCCTACCACTCTGTACAGGTTGATTTTATACTCGCTCATCATTTACACCTACATGTTTGGTGAGCCTAAATAAAGTCTTGGGCTCATTACAAAACATAAGCTTTGCACTTTTTTCTGACCATTTTGTCAGTGCTTTTTCTGTATTTTGCAGTTATGCAAATGCATGGATATAGGATGTGGAGCACAAATGATTTGTTTAACTCAAATGCTATCTTTGCACAGCATATCATTATTACCTAAAAACAAAGTCATGTATAAATATATGTTTAAAACTAAAGAAAACGGATTACATTGAATGATAAAAATCATCTAAAAAATACATACATACACACACACATTGACCAGTTAATCTAGCATTTGTTGTTTTCATATTCTGAATCAAGTCAATGCGAGACTTAGACAAAAAAATATATATTTTAGTAATACACAGCTTTTGGTAAATCCCAGCAGTGGGCCAATACATAGGTCATCAAAAGACTACTATAGCGTTAGGAATACAAACGGCGAATTGCTAATGCCATTGCCACAGGTTTAATCTATCTACACCAGTGTCCACCTCTGCCATGTGAGGGTTGGAAGGGTGAGGTTAATTTACCCTACATCCGGTCTCCTCTTTGACTAAACCATCAGTGTAGATGACCGTAGCAAATTAATTCCTTTACATAGGAAAGCAAAGGAAGGCAAGTGTGCGTGCTTGACAAAACGCGGTGCTGCGCCAATCAGAGGAGACTGATTAAAATAACCACAATAGGAAACAGTTTAACTCTGTTATTTCGACAGATGTGTCTCAAGTGACCGTCAGAATGACTGACAGCCACTAGAAGCATTTTAAGTCTGCAATGAAAACATTGCCATTCCTGAGTAACGGAGTTGCATGGTTAAAACAACATTAAGACGAAGTGGTCTGGCTGCCTATAATCACAGGTCACCAACAGAATACCTGCAGCTTCAAGATTCAACCTGCAGACACAGGCTACATCTCCAACAAGATACAGCCACAGGTAAATATACCAGATCTAGTTGAGCTAACAGTTACAAACATTTGCAACAAACTTAGTTCAACTAGGCAGTAGCTAATAAATTGAGCATGAGGATGTTCTGGTAACTTAGACCTTATGATAACCTCAATGTAATTTTCCAGTTCTAGTAATAAATATTGATTGCTGACTACAATGTTCCCCTTCAGCTAAAACAGAGCATTAGACAGGTCTCTACAGCTCTGCTGAATACGGTCAAGTGCTGTGATTGCCTGGAAATATTGGAGAAACTCATGTCAAAAGCACAACAAATGATAATTGCACATCTTTACAACAATGATTTACGTAACAGAACAATTTTTATTTTTTCTAACAATTGTACTAATTGCAAAGGATGAAAAATGTATTCCAGTAATTTACTGGCAAATGTATAAGATCTGGCTGAAAGTAGGAACGCAATGACACAGGTATTATTATTTCATAAAATGTGTAACTATGACAGGCTTGAAGGATTACTTCAACCACCATGACCACTTTAACCACCTAAACATTCCAAATACCTTTTTATACCTTCTTCTATAAATACCCTCCATAACTATAGCAGAGACATTTTTCGTCAATTAGGTATCCTCATGAAAGTAGTCTGCAGGCAGGGGCGGCGCTACCTGTAAGGCGGACTAGGCAGCCGCCTAGGGCGCCCCTTGGGAAGGGGCGCCGCCAGGAGCGCCGGCCCCCGTCATGCTAAAGCCGCCCGAGCACTCTGCAGAGAGCCTCAGGCGGCTGCAGCTTTGCCCGGGCTGGTGCGTCCATGAGGGCGCACTGCTCGGGTGCAGCCAGAGGAGAGGGGCTGACAGGAGGGAAGCGCTCAGCGCTCCCTCCTGTCACTCCCTCACTGTAGCGTTGCCGAGCCCTGTATGGTCCTCTGAGTGTGCACTTCCTTTTAGTCCGGCCGGGTACAGGAAACAAAAGCTCCCTGTACCCGCGGACCATACAGAGCTCGGCCACGCTACAATAGAGGTGGGGGGGGGAGGTAAATTGAAAGGGGGGGAATTGAAAGGAAGGGGGGGTAAATTGAAAATGAGGGGGGAATAAATTGAAAGGAAGGGGGGTGAATTTAAAGGGGGGGGAATTGAAAGGGAAGGGGGGATAAATTGACAGGGGGGGAATACATTGACAGTGAGGGGGGATAAATTGACAGTGAAGGGGAATAAATTGACAGGGAGGGTGGGGGATAAATTGACAGGGAGGGAGGGTGGGGGGAATAAAATGAAAGGGAGGGGGGAATAAAATGAAAGGGAGGGGGAATTGATGGGGGAGGGAGGGGGAATTGATGGGGGAGGGAGGGGGAATGAGAGTGGGGAGAAGAAGAGAGTGACAAGGGAGGGGGGAGAAGAAGAGAGTGACAAGGGAGGGGGGAGAAGAAGAGAGTGACAAGGGAGGGGGGAGAAGAAGAGAGTGACAAGGGAGGGGGGAGAAGAAGAGAGTGACAAAGGAGGGGGGAGAAGAAGAGAGTGACAAAGGAGGGGGGAGAAGAAGAGAGTGACAAAGGAGGGGGGAGAAGAAGAGAGTGACAAAGGAGGGGGGAGAAGAAGAGAGTGACAAAGGAGGGGGGAGAAGAAGAGAGTGACAAAGGAGGTGGGAGAAGAAGAGAGTGACAAAGGAGGGGGGAGAAGAAGAGAGTGACAAAGGAGGGGGGAGAAGAAGAGAGTGACAAGGAGGGGGGAGAAGAAGAGAGTGAAGAGAGTGACAAAGGAGGGGGGAGAAGAGAGTGACAAAGGAGGGGGGAGAAGAAGAGAGTGACAAAGGAGGGGGGAGAAGAAGAGAGTGACAAAGGAGGGGGGAGAAGAAGAGAGTGACAAAGGAGGGGGGGGAGAAGAGAGTGACAAAGGAGGGGGGGGAGAAGAGAGTGACAAAGGAGGGGGGAGAAGAAGAGAGTGACAAAGGAGGGGGGAGAAGAAGAGAGTGACAAAGGAGGGGGGGGAGAAGAGAGTGACAAAGGAGGGGGGGAGAAGAGAGTGACAAAGGAGGGGGGGAGAAGAGAGTGACAAAGGAGGGGGGGAGAAGAGAGTGACAAAAGAGGGGGGAGAAGAGAGTGACAAAGGAGGGGGGGAGAAGAGAGTGACAAAGGAGGGGGGGAGAAGAGAGTGACAAAGGAGGGGGGGGAGAAGAGAGTGACAAAGGAGGGGGGGAGAAGAGAGTGACAAGGGAGGGGGGAGAAGAGAGTGACAAGGGAGGGGGGAGAAGAGAGTAACAAGGATGGGGGGGGAGATTGACACCCATCACACACAATGCACCTATTACACACAGAAAAACACACAATGAATTACACAGACACACACACACACAAGCAATGCAACCCTTACACACACAGAAACATACAATGCATTCCTTACACACACTCAGTGCACCCCTTACAGACGCACACAGAAACATACCTTGCAGCCCTTACACATACAAACACAGATTCACACAATGCATTCCTTACACACATATCAGGACATCCCCTACACACTCCACCCCCTGTGAACAAACTCATTGGTGAAACATGAAGGTGGACCCGGGGACGCAGACCTTGAGCTGTGTAAAGGGCCCCCAAAAAATGGAGCTGCTTCCCGTTCTCCCAGAACATTGATTTTTGTGACCACAGTTACAAACAGCCTCCAGAGAGCCTGTTCTACACCAGACCAGTGGAGCCAGACTGCAGCTAGAGCCCATCATCATCCTCATCTGGTTGTAAGTAGGCAATCTAGCATATTATTCGTGGCACTAATCTCTAATGTACCTAACATTAAAGAAACACTATAGTCACCAGAACCACTGCAGCTTAATGAAGTGGTTCTGGTGTCTATAGCCTGTCCCTGCAGGCCTTTTAATGTAAACACGGCGGCACTGCAGCACTGGCGTTAGTTAACATGGCAGATCATATGGGTGGGGCATTGTGATGTCACATGGGGGGGGGGGCGGCAAACTTTACTTTTGCCTAGGGCGGCAAAAATCCTTGCACCGGACAATTGTCTTATTGCAGCTCTGAAGAACACATTTTCCATAAAACCACCTTGGAAAATGTGCGATCTGGCTGCATTACCAAGAATACATCTAGCTGAACAGACTTGGTAAATCTTGTTTAAGAATAAAGTTGGCAAAAATCTATTCAGTATTCAAATTCATGGATTTCTGCTGGCCCACTTTTACAGCAAATCCCCAGGCTCTGTTACTTCAGCAATGGCATCTTTTTGTGAAACCAGGAAATGGCTCAAATCTTTTCATAAAATATTGTCCTTCTCTAGTTCTACATGGGAGGTATGCAAGTTGTTCATAAATCTGTGAACAGCCGGGGTTTGATAGGAAACATCCAGAATCCCTTGCATGAACGAATATGGCTACTGCTGTTCTATTCACAGGAAAATTAATAAATTGAAAACCAATTCAGTTGCCTGAGAAGTTTTTATTCATCCTGTTTTTTAACGAATGAAACCATGCACACCACCACACTGTGCAAAAATCCATTTCTAGAAACGTATAAGATAGGGCTACATATTTTTTTCACCTACTATATTTACACAAATTCTATGCATATGTAATTATGCAGAAAAAAAAAAAAAAAGAATCAGGACGATATTGTCTATTATCTCCATAAACGTTTGATGCGTGGAGTGTCCATTTAAAAAGTCAATGACTGCAAAGGCAGACCTTCAGCCACCAATGAAAACAATTGAGCTGAGATGTATACCAAAACCTAGAAAGAAAAGTAAATAATATGATATTTTAGCACAGTACTCTTCCCAGTCAACATCAAGGACAAAACACATCACCGTATGTTTATAGAGGTACACACACAGGTGTTAAGGAACACCATTTCATTGATCACCAGTTCTGCAGTATAAGCAAGATATCCGATTAGGTCTTGCCAGTTGTGAGGAACATGCAACATTAGCTTTGGCAAAACGCACATGACATTTTATACATTACAAACATATAGGATTTCTTTTTTACTTTGTATTGCAAACAAAACAGGAGATCTGTGTCATTTACTTGTATTTCAGCTAATACCACACAAACACACCCATGGAACAGCATATCTCCATATACCATTGAAGTAGAGGGTTCTTCTTTAAAATATGAAATGCATTAAGTGTGCAAAATGTGATACTCAGAAATAGGTCCTAATAGGGGTGATGGGTCAGAGAGAGACATGGCAGCAAGAGGCCTCTCCCATACTATCTAGCAGCACAGACAAGATTTGAGACAGGAACTGGAGACCAAAAGTCCTGGTTCCTATCAATTACATACACACACACAAATTAAAGCTTCGATAGAAAAGTGGGTAAATAATGCATTGCTCACCTATGACATTACATTAAATTATATACTACAAATTTGGAGTTTGGTTTTCAGTTCAAAATGGTACTGTATACAGGGAATTCACGTTGCTTTGAATGATGCAAGCCAAATATAATAATATAATTCTAAAATTGAGAAATGAACCAACTTTAAGCTTAAAAACAAAAGATTTAGGTGGTAATGGAGGTTTAGATCTACTCATATATATTTACAACAGTAATGGACTATCACATAAGACTTCTGCATCTCCAAAGTAAAAACCTAGTTCATAAATTCTACAAGCGTTCTTCCTGACAAAAATCAATTGTATATCATATAAACTAGAAGGCAAAATATATGTAGGATTATTCATAAAAACCAGGGAAATGCTAATTTATTGTCAAAATAACTTAGCTGTAAATACGTAACTAATTTTGAGATCATTTCCAATTATGCTATTTTGGCTGAGAATTTGCAATTCTCTGATCATTTCCGTACAGTACTAGCTGAGTGAACAAACCTTTTTGACATTTTCAATTCACTACATTTTGATTTTAGTGAATAAACCACATTGAGTTTCTTCAATCCAAATTGTGAGATATCAACACTAACATAAATATACCCTTACATTATACAAAAACTGCCAATCCTTCCAGATTTACACTGGATACATGTCAGAAAACTGAGAAGATACATTACTCTAAAATACAGCAAGACTGGCAAGTACTATGTACCAATGCGAGGTGTAATATCTGCCATCATTGAGACATTCTTTTTAGAACGCTGAACATAC